>NC_053118.1:14056936-14356936 GCF_010015445.1 Perca fluviatilis | reverse complement strand
CAATCGATCCCAACGTGTCTGTTGACTGAATAACGGAGCAAGGGAGGGGAGAAAGAGAGAGGCAGAGACAGATAGAAGCCCTCCCCTATATACTGTGTCTATAACATAGCCACAATTGTATAAAAAGGTACAAAAGTGTTTTTCTTAATTGGGGGAGAAAAGTACTGAAAGATCAAACACACTGTTGGTTTACTTTTAAGGGTTACTTCAAACTACTACTGCCAAATGTCACAATATTCATTTGCCATATTTCATAAAGAGCCATATCACACATAATCGAACATACAATATCCACTCTATTCTTACAACTTAGCTGACAGCCAGGCTCAGCAACCAGCCAGAGACAGGAAAACACAGATGGATCGGTGCTACTTCACTGGGACACCAGCACACACCTTATTTCAAGGGTGAAATGGGATGCCGAGGTGGTCACCCGCTTCTGTTATTGCACTTTCTGTTTTAACATTTCATTTGTTCGATGAGTGATGGCACGAGCGGTGTTGAACTCAGCTGCTAGATGCAAACCCTCAGGTATTTTTTAAACTATTGCAGTCCTGGCCTCATGGCTGCAGCTGGTTTCCAACTGCCTGTGATAAGCTCCAGAGCGTGATTCTGCTTCACACGGACATCCAGCCTCCCTGTTGGATTTATACGCTCTACTTGGTGTGTTGAAGCCTAAGTAGTAGTACATGAAGAGTATAGCTACAATGGTTACTCTCTACTTTTCCAAAATGCACCATGGTTCACTTCCTTGGCACCAGAAAGAGAAATCACATGAATTATTTGCACCATATATTTTCTCTGTTCAGCTCTGGTTCATACGCAGGTTGATTGCGTGTTCTATCTACGGTGTGTTGACACTGGCTCAGCTTACACTGACATAGATTTTCTTGAAATTTACTTTTGCACCGTTCAACTCTGGCTTACTTAATGGTCTCATTGAGTTTTTAAGTATAGTCTCATGTTCACACTGTACGCATTTATTGATATTTTTCAACCTTATACACCACCTGAAATTGAGAAGTTGAACAGATAAATAGAGGATGGTTCAACGTTGGAGAAATAAATGGAACATGTTTGTCAAAGTGGTGATCAGCGACAAGAAGAACAAAACTCTTCTGCTGATCATGTAGGAGTGCCGATCCATCTTTGTGACTGCACAGTGAATGTATGACTTGCATTAGAGATACTGTATTACTGTCACTGATGAATACAAATGAGAGAACGCAGCCGGGTTATTCAATATGGGTCTCTGATTGTGTTTATTGTATTTTTCATTAGAGTGATGTGTATTGAGAGAGAGAAATAGTAGGTAGAGGACAGATGCAAGGTTATTGATGGAGGCTATTAGCCCTGAGCAGCACGCTGTCCATAGGGACTCCAGCACGGCTGTTTAAACAATACACTAAAACATGTAATTGCGAATAGAACATCACTATAGGATTGAATTTAAAACCTCTCTGTGAGTCCCTTGTGTGACCTAGCCGCACTGTCAGGAGTTTGCCCTGAAAGATTAGCCAATGATTTAGAGCCGGCCTCAGTGACTTTTCAGTGGAGAAATGTGTGGGAGCATGCTAAAATATACATGTGTATGTGCAATGTGTGTGGGCAGGAGACACAGAGAAAAGGGAAGACAGAGAGGCAGAATAAGAGAGGTAAGAACAGAGGCACGGAGAACTAGACAGAAGGATGGAGAAACAAAGGGACAGCAAACAGACCAGATGGAGGAGAGAGATTGAGAAAAAGAGAGCCAGAGAAAGTGAATTTTGTGTCTCCCTGATAAAAGAGAGGACAAGCTATATGCCAAAGCAGTCTGGTTGGTTGCGACACATGTTTCCAATAACATCAGATTGGCATCAGACCCTAGAAACCAGCCGTCCTCAAGCTTGGAAAGACTCACAAACCTGTAATTGATTCATACCCTTCCCCTCTCCTTGGGCTGACTTTACTTTTGCCTTTGCCCTCCTCTTGACCCCGCCTGGCCATCCCTTTTTATTAAACCCCCTTCCCTCCCTGCTTTTTTCGCCTCTCTAATTAGCTGGATTAGCATTTCACAGTCATCTAGTGCTTCGCCGGAAGGAGCTCCGATGACTGCGGGAGAGAGGTCGGGGAGGGTTTAAGCACCGCAAACGCACAGGTGCTCACGTTTGAACATGCATTTACACATGCACGAGCACGCACACATACACAAAGACACCAGAGAAGAGCGAAAGTAAATCACCAGCTTGGAAATGCAGAGTAGGATTTATAAGAAGAAAGAGACTACAGACAATAACATGTAGGAGAAAGGGGAAGAGAGGCCAGAGTCGAAAACTGTTTAAAGAAAATGTAGGAGGTGCTCAGAGAAGCACAAGAGGGCTGGTTTAAAGGTGACGTGAAGAAGGTAAAGGGAAGTACAATGTGTTGAGCACAACAGGACAACAGTAAAAAAAGAGGAGAAAAGTGGGAAAGTAGGGATGCAAAGTGGGACTGAGCTGACAAGAAGGAGGAGAAGAGAAACAAAGAGCTGGAGGGCTGTGTCTCCTGGGATCGCATCACCAACAGCATTCCTACCAGACAGCAGCGATCTCCAATTTCCCCCTGAAACAGGCAGACACACGGCTCTCTGCATTAAGCCTGAGAGCACTGCAGATAGCCTGAGCTGACGAAAGTCTTACAGTGGCACTGCAACACCGCCCAACTTCCCTGTCTGCAATCAAAACCTACATGTCTGACAGCTTGTATGTAGAGGTGCATTAATAAATACTCCATCTGCATCAGTCAGATGTGAGAATGAGGGCAAGAGCACGCAACGAGGTAGAGAGAGTGAGAGAGTGTGTATGTGTGTGTGTTAATGACCCGTGTGTCCAGCATCTGTTTGAATATGTGTGCATGTTTGAGATCTTGTGCATATTAGTGCTGATGTGTGTGTTCATCTTTGCAGCTTTGCCGCTGTGGGAGGGTGTAAGGTTTGCAAAGGCTCATAAACAGGTGCTATACAAATATTTGGCACAGAATGTGAAAGTCTACAGACATCTAAAGTTGTAGAAGTTGAAAACCTGGGAAAAAAAAAAAACTCTCTACTTACCCATTCTGCATCGCTGTGGGATCATACGTCAACGCCATACCACTCTGGGGAAAGAGATAAAGAGAGAAACAAATATTTCATATGCCTTTTGTGTTTACTCTCTCATTAAGATATTTATGTGTAAACAGTTATTTTAAGGTATAAAGACACCATATAGAGGGAAAGTAGAATTATTTGTGATGTAAAATAAACAATGAACACAAAAGCTTTGATTTAAAATGTAATAATTTAAACAAGTGAGTGAGATACAAGTCCTGCTAAATAAATAAGAATTGATAATAATAATAATAATAATAATAATCTCAAATGAGCCAGTTAAAAGCACTCATGTTCAATAAAATAATGCTGCATGAATTGGTGTGAGCCTGTGGACCACTTAAACTATATTTATTTAAAATAAACACAAAGGGGACATTGAAAGATGTTTGTTATAGCCCTGATAGTGCTACTGCATAATAGGGATGTAACAATACACTCCTGATTCAATGCACTCACAGTATTTTAAACTAAGTTTGACTAAAAGTAACACATGAGAGCAGAAGATTTCTCATTTAGTGCTATTCAGCCATTACATGCTATATTTTCAACTAGATTTTCGTAAAAAAAATGCAAAAAACAGAATCTCTTTCATCAAAATATAAATTAGCTTGTTTCACAAGACGCGCCCTACTGTACATAAAAATACATAGAATAATAACAAACGTCTTGGTTGGACCAACTTTCTCCAAACACCTCTTTTTAAACCAAATGTGGTAAATGCTTGAACGGCTGTTTGAGGATTACATCTGCCTCTCACTACCCAGCAGACTGGGCCCATTACCGTTAGACTACCGACCCAACCGATCAACGGAAGACACCATCGCACACATTCATCGTACCCTCCTATCTCACCTGGAAAAGAAGGGAAGCTGTAAAGGGTCGAATGACGAAGAGTAGTCGTGAGCAGGTGTAAACACTCAGGATGAGTCCAAGATGAAGTTGACAAGATGGGATTTTTATTGTTTACCCCAATTAAGGCCAAATGAGGCAAAATCATGATATAAAAATTAACAAAATTATGGAAAGCAAACAAAATATGTACTTTCAAGAAAATAAAGTAAATGGACTTGGGAGCCAAAACAATCAGATAATATAAATAGACAACTGTTCACTAATTGACCTTAAATCAAGTCACCACTCTGAGGACATCCAACAGACTTACGTCCTACTCCCTCAGGTTTTCCTCAAGCTCTGTCTCTCGAACAAATACAACTGCTAGGCTATACAGCCTGAAGCCCCGCCACTCAAATTGGAACATACCAACACAATACCATGCAGGGGTGGCTCAGGTGAATAGACCGTAACGGCTCCATACAGCCAACATTAATATATCTAAGAAGCTAGACATTTACAGCATATAATTTATATAACTGACATTCAAATTAGCCAAAGCCACAAGACATCTTGATGGCTAATAAATGTATTACTTAAAATTCATGTCACTTCCTGTTACCCCGGAAGTCATAGAGTCATTTAAACCCAAGGATCTCGCAAACTTTCCCTTATAACAAAGAGAGCACATGCTGGTAAGACAAAGATCATGTTACCCTCTATTAGCTTTAAAACTCAGTAAAGACACTAGTTAACAAAGACATAAGTATTGCATGATTATTTTACCCAGTCATGTTTGTAAAGTAACTGTTATGGTTTTAAACAATCAGAGAATGATGTATTGATGGTTGTAGCAATTGCATATAAATCACCGTAGTATTAGATGTTAAATGTGTACACAAGAAAGCTACGGGATTACTATGAAGAATTTGATGAATGACTAGGTTAACAGATGATTTGACAACCGTGTGTGGTAATTAACAGAACATATTAACACGCTAAACAAACTATACAGGCAACCTTTAAACTCAGTCCTTGAGAGATAAAATAGGTAGCATAGCGCTACCGTGACGGCAGCCATGCGCGCCGTCACAGAAGCTATGAGAGATTGCTGTTCATTGACTACAGTTAGTGTTTCACACCATAGTCCCCTCCAGGCTCGTCTCAAAGCTCAAGGACCTGGGATTAAACACCTTGTGCATGTGGATCCCTGAATTCCTGATACAGCGGAGCATCCCAGGGATGTGTTTTGAGCACCCTGCTGTACTGCCTGTACGCACACGACCGTGTAGCCACATTCGATTCCGACACCATCATCAAGTTTGCTGACGATACGGCTGTGGTGGGCCTGATCACAGACAACGATGAAAAGGCTTACCTGACAACCATCAACCTACTCATAAATGTCAGCAAGACTAAAGAGATGATAGTGAACCTTGGGAAGAAGCAGAGAAGGAACTCTCAAAAGGGTCCTGATGAGGAACATCACTGCCTGGTACGAAAACGGCACCAAACGAGATTGCAAGGCCCTGCAAAGAATGGTTGGTTTGGCTGAACGTACAATAGGTGGTGCTATAGGTGGTGTTAACACAGATCCTGGAGGTAACCAGCTCCATCTAGCCTACTGCTCCCAATAAGTGACAAAATAATAAAAAATAACATTTTCCTGTATACACTTTTGATTTGATTTGACATGAGACACAGCCATCTTCTAACCGTATACATACTGGGAACTATATTCTCAGAAGGCGAAGCACTGCTACTTGGGTGGAGTGATTAGGGTTAACTCTGAGCAAATTCCAGGCGAACTCTCTGCTGCTTACCACAAGGCTTCTCAGGTGCTGTGAGCAAATCACTCCACCCAAGTAGCAGAAGTAGCAGTGCTTCGCCTTTTGAGAATATAGTTCCCAGTATGTATATGGTTAGAAGATGGCTGTGTCTCATGTGACCTTGTTATTTGTACACACTGTGACTATACAAATCACAACATGTAAATAGGAAATTGTTGGCGTCATTTTGTCACTTATTGGGAGCAGTAAGCTAGATGAAGCCGGTTACCTCCAGGATCTGTGCTAAGCTATGCTAGCGGTGGGTGCGTCAGACAGTCAGAGAGTTATGACACGCACGGAGATGAGAAGGGTATGTATGGACTTATCTAACTCTGGGGGATACGGTGAAAGTCCCAATAAGTCGGCGTGTTCCTTTAAATGTTGTCCCTATTAAGTCAAGTGTTTATCAAGTGTCACACATCTGTGACTCTGAATGTTTTCTATCTGTCTCACTTCCTCTATCACGTGCCAATGAAGGAGACTGTACTTCTCGCTGCTGAGCTTTGAAAATGATCCTCATCCACTTGACTGCCTCTTGGCAATGTTGGAATAGACTTAAAGCAACAATGGTGTTTTTAGTCTAAACTTTCGCTCCCCTGCTATCTGCAGCCTTACACAAGTCATTTGGACTGGAGTGTGCCCTGATTCTGAACTTTGCTGCAATGTTTGTTCTTTCCCCCAGATACTGTTTCTAGCCAGGACTGGGGGAATATAGACTGCACAAGCAATATAAAGGACTGCCAAACATTGATGACATCAAATAGAACATATGTATTCCAAAGCCCAGGATTCATTTTCATAGCAGCTCTTTTACATCTGATTTAAAGCTGAAAGCTGAATTTGTATTTGCTGCTGGTTCTTTTGATTTGTCTTGTTGAACAGTCTCAGAAGTTTCCTTCATCTGACAGCAAAGACAACACTCCTCACTGCTGCATAATCTCATCATCATCTATCTCCCTGAGTGTGCATTCACAATGAATCCTCATTGATGGATTACCTAATGGACCTACCTAGAACAGGCCCAGGGGCCCAAAGGGTCAGGGGGGCCCTGGAACCAAAGCATCTGTTTAAAGTTACTTTTAACATCTCTTCAAACATCTCTTCTAAAAAAAGAGATGCAAAAAAAATTAAAAAACACAAAACAACTACGAGGTGACATACTGTATAATGACTACAGAGAGACACACAATGACTATGAAGAGACACAAAATGACTACAGAGAGACACAAAATTACTATGAAGAGACACAAAACAACTACAAAGAGACACACAATGACTACGAAGGACACAAAATGACTACAGAGAGACACAAAACAATTACACAGAGACACAAAATGACTACAGAGAGACACAAAATGGCCACAAGGACACACAACATGTTTGTAGTTAAAAAAGACAAAACAATCACAAAGAGACAGGACGTGTCATTTGTTCTCAGGTTTCTGCGTGTCTTTTTTTATATGTGTGAGTGATTGTGTGTGTAATATTTGCTCATGTCACAGTCCCAAGGCCAGACTCATTTAGGAGTGAGAGGTATTGGGAGATTAGGGTCGGCTGACTGAGTGTGAGGCCGCAGTGAGGCCCCTCAAAGCACCTCCACAGCCAGATGCCTCTATTAGTCTGCCTGGACCCGGAGACTTGGCTCAGACAAATGCATAAACCTCAGAAGAGATGCCTCCCTTTAGCAAGGCCAAGTGGGCCTTGTCAGGACTTGGGCCACTGACAAATGTGTGAGGAATCCCACTGAAAGCACTGATCATTTATTCCAGCTGACACTTCACAAATGTTCACAACATGATAGAAAAAAACTAAACAATGACTAACGGGGCCTCTAATGTTACCTAAGCCCTAATGTGATTTGTCTTTGCTTTTACAAAAACTAAAAATGCAATGGGTGCCTGCTACACACATGAGGGTAATGCACATACTGTGGCATCCTGTTTTTGTTGTGGCGGCTCTTGTTTCAGCCCACAGTTGTTTCAGCCTGGTTCTATTTCATTTCACTTCACCGCCCTGCTCTTTCCCAACCTCCATGTTATGCGAATGTTGGGAAACTGTTAAAAACTGCACTCGGTGTGTGGGTGGCGACATTATTATTCACTTTCCCTTGTTCTGTAAATTAAAGCTTTGGTATCGACACTAACAACTTCTGAACTCCCTACATTGTGCAACAGTCAATCTGCTTTCAATCCGCTGCACAAGGTTTCATTTCTTCTGTAGATGACAGACTAGAGGTGGGAGTTTCAACAAAGGGAAAAACAACTTGGCATTGGGGTCTTGCAGAAACTTGTATTTTAAATTTAACAACCTTTATACATGCAAGCTTTCATACTGTCAGCAGCATCTCTAAATCGGCCTACAGAGTGTTATTGGAAATGAAAGCTGATAATGACACAGTAGGTGGCCTGTCAAGTTATTAAAACTTGGTTATACACTGTGAAAAAGAAACTGATGTGAAAGGGAACATCAGCCATAGATTAAAGTTTATTTAAATGGGGACCTTTAAGTGTGATTTATGCTTCTGTGTTAAATCTACGCCGTAGCTACGTACGTAGGTACGTACGTGGAGACAGGGACCCTTCGCCGTAGCCTGACGTGCACCTCTCGAAAAATGTAACTACATGTCGCGGCTATGCACGTCACTTGGCCGTTGCTTGGTAGCGTTGCATTTACCCCCTACTCATTTCCTGGTTCTCCTCCATTAACAACATGAGGAGAGGGTTAACTTTTTCTGCTACAGATTTCCCACCGTGGTCAGAAAGCACAGAGGAGACACTTTGTTTCTCTCACTATGCCGCTAGAGGCGGTACTCGCTCCAAAGCTAATCCCCGTCACTCTCGCACTCTCTCTACCACACACTCCTCGCACACACACATGCCGGCCCTGCTATTCACTTAAAGTGCCCATATTAGGCTCATTTCAGGTTCATAATTGTATTTAGAGGTTGTACCAGAATAGGTTTACATGGTTTAATTTTCAAAAAACACCATATTTTTGTTGTACTGCACATTGCTGCAGATCCGCTTTTCACCCTGTGTGTTCAGGTCTCTGTTTTAGCTACAGAGTGAGGCATCTCACTTCTATCCCATCTTTGTTTGATTTTGAACAGCTCACCCGGAGACTGAAGGCAGGATACATTCAGAAACCCGTATCTCACTCAAAACAGCATGGATTTTTTTTTTTTTAAGTTTGTATGCGTGTGGAAGCACCAGAGACACAAAATAACACCCCAAATCCCAGAAAAAGTGATTTTTTTCATAATATGGGCACTTTTAAGAGACTGAAGCACACACCAACGCACAAGTATAAACTTCAGGCCACTTATGTAGGCTACGGCGAAAGCTCTGTGTGGAGCCTCCGCAGAACCATAAATCACGCTTTAGAGTTAAGGTTGTATGCTTTCTGTGAAGCAGCTGTCGACACTGAGCTGTGAAATGCTGAAGTAAAATATGGTGTACTGTGTCCAACAGTATTTCACTCTCACCTCTCTGACTATTATGATAGGATTACTGTTGTGCTTTTGCTAGAAAGCTGAGTAGGCAAAGATTTAAAAGAGGTTTGTGGATATACTGTACTCATACACGTGACTAAGTTAGAATAACACCACTTTGGGTTTCGTTAACTTTACTATTTCCTCTTATAAACCCTCTCAGGTGACATGGTGTACTCATTCTGACTATGAGAATTCAGCGGAGATCGTAGATTTTGAGAATGTCTGTTGCGGCATAATTCTGCCTGAGGAAGAATGCTGTGTTGCTTTCTTTTACTGTGGCAGAGGGTAAAATGGGTATTGTTGTAACAAACTGATTGAAAGACATGGTTCTTGTGTTACAATTTCCCTTTTCCATGTGTGTTATAAGAAAAAGCTGCTGTTGCTGCTGAAGGGAATCTTTTACGATGGGTACTGCTGAGCTTTTTTTGATGATTAAATAGACTTTTAAGCCTCACCTCTCCATCCCGTGTCCACGGTCGGCCATTCTGGGGATACTTGACCTGGGTCTGCCTCTTCTTCTGGCCTCCGTCAGCAAACTTGCACAGCAACGGCTCTGCAGGGGCTACAGAGTGAGTCAGACAGAGAGGGAAGGAGACAAGGACAAATAAGATTAATCATTATTAATGGCCTGAGACCACTAAAGACAACATTTTTGACTAGACAAAGAAGATAGTAAAAGCCTTGATTACAAATAGGATTAGCTGAGTGTGACCTCCTATACAAAAGTTCACCAAAACTCTAACTTCAACCTGATAGGCTGCAGCCTCCAAATACCCTACAGGCTTCTGAAATAGCAGGAAGTGGCTGGATTGGGGCAGGATTATCTGAAAGAAAAAAAGGCTTTGTTCTGTATAAATGTATTGAGAACTTTAGAATGTGTTGGAAAGCAAGAAAGCGTGAATAATGGCTTCTATTTCGGGGAAATGCTTCAGCAACAGCATGAATCAACAAACACGATAAAAAGTATTATCCTGACATGAACCAGGACACTCGGAGAAGACATTTGATGGCTTATGTAGTCAGATAGTCTCATACATATTGAATCACCATGGATCAAAGTAAATACTGCCCTCTTGGTAAAGCGTTGATTCCAGAGATGTACAATTACAACATGTACGTATTATATGTTACCCAGTTAGGAAAGGAATGTAATAGTGTATTAATGTAATACATAGAATTAGAAAAGGAACTGAAAACTTCCACTTCACCTGAATGCATCTGGACTTTAGGCATTAAAATGTATATGGGGCACTTATCTTATGTTTTACGTTAAATTCAGTTGTCCACTGAGGAAAGAACTACAAATCAATTAGATACTATTCATTAGACAAAGATTTCTAGCTGGTAACCACAGAAGATGCATAGCAGCCACTGAAGCACAGCAAATTATCATAACAGTATGTTCCAATAAAAAGGCATTTAAATGGCATTAAGACACTGAAATTATAAAGCCCTAAACTGTAATTGTCTCAGTGATACACTGTCACACCAGTCTTCTGTTCATGTCTTGATTCACTTTTAAAAAGAGACCCCTTGACCCTGAAATTGAATAAGCGACCTACTTTTATGCATTGCCTTCACTTGTTACTTTAATACGTCCACGAAGGCCTGTTTGAATCACTGACTGCATGTAAAAAAGAGTCTATTAGCTGGCACTCTCGTCTTATTTAACTGGCAATGATTTCAAACTGCAAAGAAAGTAAAATCCTTATTACTGTGTGCAGCTTAGAAAAAAAAAGTTCTTATAATTCTATGAACATCATGCCCGTACTGATTCGCACATTGGGAATGGTAAAATAAACCACGCAATTACCTCGCCTACTTCAAGAAAAATGCTTCTTTGTCTCAGTAAACTGAAAAATGAGAAGAGGTGTTCTCAGCGGAGAAAAAACATTCAGAGCTCAAGGTTGAGAAGAGAGCTATTTGGAATGCCTGGGGCCCGGATGGGTACTCCAAAGGTAAGTAGACAGAGAAACACAGAGCTGTGAGATTATACTGCATTTAGGAATTCTTTGTCATTATACTTTTTTTAACCTGAATAACAGGCCTCGCGGCTGAGCCTCTGTTATCATCCCTCGCCTTTGCTATTCAGCTCTCTCAATCTCTCCCCTTCTCTCTCTCTCTTCTACCCACTTTGCTCCATGCATTCATATACATTTGGTAAACAGTCATGTGTGTAGGTGTATGTGTGATGTGTGTGTGAATCTGTTTTAGTTCTGTAGTTTCCTCGTGAAAAACAAGAGCTTGGCCCAGAAACAAACACAAGAATGGCCAATATTGATTTCAGAGGTGCTGCTTGTTTTTAAATCAAAAAAAATCAGAGAAGATACAGTGTGGGGAGACAAACATAGGTCATTTTAGCAGAGGGAACTTAATAAAGGAGATAGCACCAAAGCTATAAAAACAAATGTTGATACTGTCTATATCTCTGTATTATCAACTTACTTACTGTGGGCCCTTATTCTTCAAAAGACCCGTTTCAGCTTTAGATGTGCTTTAAAATAACAGCCCTTTCAGACATATAGTTGCAGGAACTGAGCAGCTACAGGAACACAATTTATTTACTAATAGTCCCTTACACGCATTCCTGCTTGAGTTTCTACTGCATCAAAGGAACCATGAAGATTTGGCAAATTTGTCCAATAACGCATAAAAAACCATAGCGCTGTTTGAGACACCATTTTTTACAGACAAACTAATTTTGTTGTTCTTTGTTGCACAACACTAATGTTTACACAGATGTAATAAAAATTAGCAAAAGAGGAATGCAGAATTGAGAAAAGGAGGTTTCCAATGTAGCGACAATAATAACCACAAGTGCGCTGAAACTATTTTTGCAGTTGTTTTTGTGCTGTTTTTTTTTTTCAATACTTCAATACTTCCTCGGCCATCTGAAAGTTTTATCCCCAGAGCTTAGACATTTTGGCACCAGGAACTAAGGTCAGAGAAACTTTTTTTTTTTCCTCTCAGGTAAGGTCTCAGTTTCTGAAATAGTTCCTGGGAGTTCCTGTGGTGGACATTAGTGTTTATTTGTGAAACTTTGGCAAGACCTCTTGTGATACGTAGTCTGTGTCATGCAAATTTAAAAACTTTCATGAGTCGTGCTTAGGTTTATCAATACATGGTAATAATGGGCGATAAGAGAGATGAAAAGAGGACTATTATATACAATAGTTGTAAATTCCAATTTTCAATTTAGAGCATAGGTTCAGAATCAAGTCAAGAAGATACAGTTGTCATTTACACTGACGTGAGCAGGATTTAACTGTCAGGTTTATAGGAAAAGGAAAGAATATATGTATGCCCTCACATGTTAGAAGTTCATAGATGTGTGTGTATGTTCCTGATAATTGATTGCTACTTTGTACGTATGACAAAATATGAGACGTGAGGACATACACACACACACACCCTTTTGTTTTTTAAGAAAAATAATTTGGGCATTTTAGGCCTTTATTGCATAGGACGGCTGATGACATGAAGGGGGAGAGAGGGGGAAACGACATGCAGCAAAGGGACACAGGTCGGAGTCAAACCCGCGGCTTCGAGGAGTGAACCTCATATAGGGGCGCGCACTCTACCAGGTGAGCTACTCAGGCGCCCACACACACACACACACACACACACACACACACACACACACACACACACACACACACACACACACACACACACACACACACACACACACACACACACACACACACACACACACACACACACACACCCTTGATACAGATTTAAAGGCAGCATCTGTGTTGTGTTGCTGTTTTGTTTTACCGGTGTGACAGTCACATTGTCGACGTCCGACAACTTCTCGAGTTTCTAGTCAGGACACTTTCTTCTCTGTGTCTTCTACCACACAAAGAAACTCCTGCTGATCTAAAACAAGTGTTCGTCCTTGGTATTTGCATGAAAAGGATAGCTCTGTGTTTTGAATTTAATCTGTTATTTTTATGCACCTGACTTATCACACAGACAGCAAAAGGTTTGTGGACTTAAGTGAGATGAAAAAAATAGGGCCATTTATTGTTAGAATTAGTGATGCAAAAATGCTTAGTAGCTGAACAGAGAGGAAAATAAAAGTAATGTCTGTTCCCATGATGTGACAGATGCCTGCTAAAGGATGACGGGCTATATTTAAAAGTGTACTTTTCCTTCACTTACTTCCTTGGTTTCCCTCATATTACCATCCAGTTAGTTATGCATGCAACATGATAACAGAGGGACATTTCTGTGGAGTAACTTGAACTGCTTGTTAAAAGCAGGAGTTGGAATAAGGCCACTGTCTGGCCTACTATCCCCTTATTTATCCATTTACATGTCACGTAAACATTGCTGCCATACGCTCCCAGGGCTTCGTCACTCTCTCCATCCCCTCAGTCTGTACGGAATTTGGTAAAAAGGCCTTCTCCTACTCCGCCCCCTCAACCTGAACCACGCTACAGCAGGAACTGAAGCTGTCCAGCATGATTCCTCTAGAGGATTTTAAACTACATTTAAGAACTCTGGAGAGATGGTTATGGGGATCTGCTCTCATATATAGTTTTAAAACTACCACTTTGGTACTTATAATTTTTATGATTTGTGTCCTCTTTTGTCTTTGTATGAACGTCCTGTCTATATCTTTGTGTCATATTGCTGTTGTGTCCTGACCAGGTCTCTCTTTAGAATGAGACCCTGTGTCTCAATGAGATTGACGGTCTAAAAAGGTTAAATAAAAAAACAGTAACATCCATCCACATACATAGACATAAAAAAATCACATACACAACAATGCAATGTTGCTGCAATCTGTTTTTGTATTAGAGCTGATGAAATGGCTCCAGACATTAAACACTGGCCCACCGCTGAGTTCCAGTGTTTACATGCATAAACACGCCTACACAAACACACACACAGACACACACACACACACACACACACACACACACACACACACACACACACACACACACACACACACACACACACACACACACACACAGTTATACTATTTTGGGTGCCTTAGTGCATCTGGAGCTTGGATATAGTGTTTTTCCAGAGACTGCTGCAGGCCAGTTGGGTAGGATATTTGGACAGGCCCATATATAGAGAAAGTTGTGCTTCTTGTTTCTATAGATAATTTGAATGAATGCACAATGCTGCCACATTCTCAGATACCTGGACTTTAATCCTATTATTACGTAAATCTGACATGTCAGATTATACTGTCATGGCATCTCACAATACCGCCAAAATAACATAAATGCAAAGAAGATTAAGTGTTTGAGCGGTAGTTTAAGACAGAAAACTAATTGAAATAAAAGAATGATTTGAAATATAGGATTAACAGGATCCTGCATGTGCAGTGTATACTGTATGCATGTATCTGTCAGTTTATGACTGTGTGTGCATGTGCTCCTGTTTGAGTGAAGGGGAACAGAGTCAATATGACTAATGTTTTGTTGGAATAGTACTTGTTTAGCTATTGTTGATGACCATCTTCAGAGGAAGACCATATCTGTCATGCCTGCCATAGTTTGTCCTTAATACTGAATTAGTTTTACAAGCCAGAATTTTAATTTGGCACAAACCGTGAAAGGATTTCCACTGGCTATTAATGAATCAGTATTGGCTAATGTGCAAAAGGATACACTGCCCAAATCAGACAACCAATGAAGGCATTTAGTCTATTAAGTCATTTCATTAAAACAAGAGCTGTTCAGCACAGCCATTATTTTTGGTAATTGTCTAAAAAATCATCTGTATTGTGAGGCATGTAAAATTATGCAAAACAACTTTCACTGACAGTCTCTACCAATACTCCAGTGTGTAATACGACAGTAACAATATCATACGGAGCTAAAAAAAATATCTAAAATCCTTTTATTCGCCTCATGTTGCAGATATAAGGTAAAAACAGACAAATGTATAATGTCACTGCTGTATTAGCTTTAGGTGATGTCTGTGACGGCAGAATTGTGATATCATGCATTTCTCTGAGAGAGGAAATAATTCACTTATATTCATTCACAGGCACAGTGACGAGCCATAAATACTGAGGATGATAATGACAATAACAAATGTTATTTATTCCTAAGAGGGAAACTTAGTTGCCACACAATCAGGAAGCGACAACAACCCCAAAAGATTACCTGTCTGCTCAAACTGGTGCACCAAATTAATTATTCAGCGTGATTTCACAGTTACATTACTACAATCTGTTGCATTTCACAAGAGGGCTTTAAAAGGAAGGACATTTTTAATTGTCAGTTTGACCCCTGCTGCTCTCACTCTTGCTGCTCTGCAACACAAAGTGATGAATTCATGATGAATTTGGGTACAGCTGTGTATGCCCCTTAAAATGGGTCACTTATGGGCATTCCAAGTTAATTAACATAGTCTTAACCAAATATATGGCTATCAAAAGAGTTCAGATATGTGCATTCTTAGTAAACAAGACATGGAGTTGAATAAATTAAATTCCAATTTAAATCCAATGAGCAAAAATGATTGGTACAGGCACACATAAATTGATCTTTGTAGCCCCAGTGTTTCCTCTATGTTGATATTACCAAAAATGTCTAACCCCCCCCCACCCCCCCCACAATTCTAGAGGAAACACTGAGCCCCAAGCACAATATTCCCCTTCTTACTCAGGACTGTGTCCCGACAGGTAAGGGAGTTGTGTGGGAAATCTCAACATCATTAGTTTTCAAACTACTGCAACGTGCAGACAACTGCACGCCTCATAGAAAATGATTGGAGGCAGAACGAGCTGCTTAATGGAACTTCACCATAACAGAAAGAGTCAGAGTGGATACACACAGTGAGCAGGCACACCGAGGTGAGAAACACTGTCTTTCATTTTGTTCTATTAAGTTTATACTGTAGTCACATTTGATCACACACACGATATATTATTCATAAAGATGTTATTCTATTTTTGTATTTTTATTGACAGGAGCATTTGTATTATACAGAACAAGTTGTGAGCCAACGTATTGCATACACCATATGTTGTTGTCTCACATATACAGAAATGAAAAGATAACAGGCGTTAAGTTTTTTCTCTGATGACTACCTCCATAGATGATCTTGTCATCATCTAGTTATGGATGTAAGTAGTTAATGATATTTGGAAATAAATAAAATGCAGATTTTAGTTTACACAGCCTTTGTTTGTGTTCCAATAATTTGTCATTGGCTTCCATGACTTGGGAGGAGGTTGTCCTTGGTATTTGGTCCATGTGTTTATATTTTAACATCATAATATATTGTAGGTGTAAAAAAGTCTGTAGCACTAATGATCTTTCAAAATATCACACATTTGATAAAAGAGTCTACATTTTATTTTATTTCAAAGTGAATCTGAATTTCTTGTTTTTGCTGTAAAATGTGACTCTGAGATTCATCCCTATGATGAATGTGTGAAATAAAATACTCAAGACAAAAAAACAACAACCCACACATCGAGCTACTATGTGGTGTGTGTACTGTAGTTGTGTGTCACACTGCGTGTGTGTAGTCAATACTACCAAACAACATAAGTTGTTGCCAAGAGCTGCAAACTTGAAAAGGGCAAGTAACTGATAAGAATAGATAAAAAATACTACATTTGTTTAAAATTGGGAACTGTTTACAAGATTTAGTTGTATGCATAAACCAAGGCATGCAGCAGTTCATTTACCAATTTAATTTATCAATCAAAGTTCCACAGCTTTATGGATCAGAAAGTGAAGAGTTTCACTCCAGTTTTTGTGTTGTTTTTTTTGCTTCATTTGGGGAAAGAAAAATAGGGTGACATCCTGCAGCTGCACAGACAAGCAACGCAAATAGAAAATAAAAGATGTGAAGACTGCAAGAGCTATCAATAAAATGACAGAGGTTGTTTGTTTGCCTGTCTGAATGTGTGTGTGTACATGTTAATGTTACAGGGTAAGAACAGAAGTAGTGCTTTACAGATTTGAAATGGAGCTTTCGATCTGTGGCGGTTTGTGTATGCGTACATAGGTAGCGGTGTGGGTGGATTGTACTGTGAGGAGTGGATCACATACTGTTACCACTCATTGGAGCTGTGGGATATTTCAAGGCAACATAGAAACTGTTAAAACTCCAGCAGAGCAAACAAACATATCCATCTGTGTTTTGGTGAGAAGGACACAGGAAAAGAAATGGGGGAGAAGAAAAATGTGGGGGAGGATTAAACACACAGGCTCCTCTAGATGCACCTGATTAAGTGAAGGTACTAAAGACCTTAGGTTTGGTGCTTCTATGCAAGGCATCAATCTCTAGGTCAGTAAAAGGCCTTAGCTCAGTTTTCACTTAGGAAGAGGGAGAATATCATATGAGTGGGACAATCCCCCAAATGGGAAAATTCTCATTTAAAATCCAATCCATTTGCAAGCAACATGGGAAATCATTTGGAAAATGGGATCCAATCCCCAAATGTGATAAAATGAGGATTCCCTATACTCGGGTGGAATGGGATGTTGTCTTTTTTCTTTAAGAGACCAGGCATCAAAGAGCTCATAGCCCGGGGACAAAACAATATGGACTCTAGAGGGTTACTAGTTCAAAACATGAGAGGACGCCAACTATTTGCCACCCAAATCAAGAAATATGTATTAGAAATTGTTTATGCATACTGCTATTAGCCTTTTTTCATAGCATTAACAATGTCTACTGCAATAAACAAAACAGTAAGGACCGTAAGCTGAGACAGAGTTCGGAGATTTAGAAGACTTTTGCACTTGTTAAGTTTAAAAGGTTAACTGAGTTGATCTCCACCCTGTGTGGCTGCCCCTGTGAAGTACGAGCTGACATTAACAACCACTCAACAAACCATTCCCTGACACCATCCCCGGGGGTGAGGAAGCTCACTACATTTACTCCATTTTCTTGTCATAAAGCAACCCAAAAAGAATTGGCTGTGAGACAAGTAGAAATAAAAGGTACTGATGCATGAACATATTTATCTAAGAATGTTATACTCCGAATGATGTTTAAATACAAGCACGTCCTTGCAACTTTTAGAACTTGACAGCACTGATGTCAATTGGTCAGTGCTTCAAAAGTATCACATTTTAACACCCATAGCAATGTTTTGAGTATAGAATAAGTCGCTGCCAAAACATGTAACCTGACTCAGTCTGACAGTGCAGTGCTGCCAAATAATTACAAAATATTTTTCTCAGTACAGCACCGTTCAATTATTTTCCAGCATTATCAGGAACATCAAATAACATTAATTTCTAATTTCTTTATTAATTAAAAAGTATTGAACCACTTCTGCAACAAATGGGGGCTTAATGCCTCATGATCATACCAGACACATTTAATGCTGCACACATTTTTTAAAGCCTCCTGATTATTATTGAAAAGAGTGAATAATAATGGGCCTTCTCTGAGATCTGGACATTTTTCATTCTTGTCCTCCATTTGTTTTACTATTTAAGGGAGGATAGGAAAAAGAGAACTATTAAAACTACAACACTATATAAGATAGTGGGAGAGAAAGAAGAGACAGAATGATTAGAAAATGGTAAAGAAAAAGAGGAAAAAGAGATCAGATGTGGGTCAGAGGTGATAGAGTGTGAGAGAGGATAACTTGGAGGAGAAAAATAAATCACAAACAGAGAAAAAGACATAATGGGGAAATGCAATTGGGTTAGAGTAATAGAGAGAGGCAGATGTCCCTTTTTCATTTCCTGAAACCAGCATCTAATTACTAAGTATTTACTTTTATACTTTTGTTAAGCAATAGCTGACCAGGTCATATGTAGTTGCTGTTTTTATGATATAATCATTCAAGAATTTAAAGGTGAAACTGCCATGTATATGTATTATTGGGCTGCATGAGTATCAATTAAAGTATTACCAAAATTCAAATAAGCATGAATAAACAAGATCTCTTGAGAAACTCTTAACCTTTAATGAAGGCTCTAGAGTGTGTGTGTGTGTGTGTGTGTGTCTGGGTGAGAAACGGAGCCGCCCACCATGCTGTACCTCACAAATCATACTGCCATAGCACGGGGCACAGCTCTCTCTGTCTGTCGTTGATTTCCATTTTCTTCAGTGTGGCGCAGCTTTCTATCTATATTTGATCATTCTGTATCTCCATCTCTTCTCTCCCATTTTGTGTCACTTTCAGTTTGCTTCTCCCCAACTCAGCTTTCTCTTTTCACCCACCTTGTCCTTGCTCTGTTATCTCACTCATGTTTAGTCACCCG
This sequence comes from Perca fluviatilis, assembly GCF_010015445.1. Lineage (NCBI taxonomy): Eukaryota > Metazoa > Chordata > Actinopteri > Perciformes > Percidae > Perca > Perca fluviatilis. The sequence goes on along the minus strand of NC_053118.1, from coordinate 14,337,463 downwards.
ACTTGTCCCTCTCTCTCTGTCTGTCTGTCTCTCTCTCTCTCTGTTAATGTCATTCTCTCTCTCACACCCACACACCCCTACTCGTTTTTTTTTCCAAACACAATGACATCCCCAATCTCATCCTCATTACATCTCCTCCTCCTCTTCTCCCATCCTTTCCTCGTCTCTCTCTCTCTCTCCCTACACCCCATCCTTCCCCCCTCCCTCTTCCCCTCGTGCATGTGTGCGTCTAAATCTGTGTGTCGTGCAGTCAATAGTCAATTAATCACTTAGATCTTCAACTCAAGGTGGTCGAAGGAGTGGGACAGAGGGAGAAAGAGAGCAGCAGAGATGATGCTGATATATTATCAGTCGCACTGACACTGCTTGTACACAGACAGATGCTGTAACACCAAAAGGCGGAGATGTCCCTTGCATGACTGTAACTGATTAGAACTGTTGGATATACTCTTGATGGAGGTCCAAAGGGGCCGTAACGTTAGTTTCTTCAAGAAATGGTGATGCTGTAGCAAGAGCAAAGTGCGGGATTTTCCTTTTTTCAAGTCTGTGATATTTTCCAACGGATGTGCGAATTGTTAAACTATATTGATACTGTAGCTGCTACGGTTATGAGTGTATTTAATCAAATGAAAGAAAAATGTTTATAGTCCTCAAACTAAGTTACTGGAGATATGTATAATTTTGTTATCGGTACTAAAACTCAGGTGCTGTATTTGTACTGGTATTAAAGATTTTCAAACAATAACCAGCCTCATTTATGAGAGCTGTCCACCTTATCATGATGTGCACATAAAATGACAAGACTGCTGTGCTCTTATCAATAAGACACTAAAAGATTACTTCCTTTACCAGTGCTTGAAGTGGAAAAAAAGAGTGCCGGTGCTCTCTTGCATTGGCAAATCATTATGACATTTGAGATTTCTACAGTAAAAAACAAAACTTGGAGATATTGCTGGTACAACATTAATTTATTGTTATTTATTAACAACATAAATGTATGTATTTATTTAAACAAGTTGGTGTGTGTGTGTGTGTGTGTGTGTGTGTGTGTGTGTGTGTGTGTGTGTGTGTGTGTGTGTGCGCGCTTGTGTGTGTGTGACAGCTTTAGTCCCCTCTCTGTCTGGCTAGCAAGTGACTGTATGCTGCTACATGTTTTGCAGCCCAGTTAGTTATCTTTAAAAAACGAGCCAGCTGTTCATGGAGCAAAAATACATAATTTGGTCCCTTGACCAACAGTCAGGCCATCCATGTGTTTTGTTACTCACATTATTTTTGACGTGGGTGTCATTGACTAAGGATATGTTAAGGCTGGTAGCTGCAGACTCCTCATTAACGCTAGCTGTTCCGCTCATATCAACGTTAACGTTAGTTTGAAGCTCATGAATCGTACCTGATGTTAACATAACATAACGACATACAAACTTGACACACTTCTTTTTAGTTTCTAGGTTTTCAGCAGTGAAAAATCTGTTATGGTCAGGCTGCAGGCATCAGACAGCTTTTCCGAACTGAGGGAAGTCACGTAGTGCCCTCTGGGTAGTGTAGTTTATGTAATGTTAGGGTCAATCTCTCTGACACTGACGCTTTTTCTGTCAGTGGTAGAGTCCTGGCTTTAATTAATCCTTTATTTGATAGGGACAATGCACATTAATGAACATCTGCATTGAAACAACAAAAACAGACGTAAACACGCCGGATTATAGCCACAGGGCTAATTTACATCCGTAGTCCCCAGACAAATTACAGAAACACAGAAATTACAACATACAAATCTAAAAAAAAAAAAGAAAAAGAAAAACAATACAAAAATGAATAAATACAGGCAAAAGTGAAATAGTCACTTAATGGTTACAAGACTGGTTTGCTTTAAGCCACACTTTAAGTTTGGTTTTAAAAATTATTAATGTCGGACATTCCCTAACACTGATGGGGATACTGTTCCAGAACTTACCAGCCTTCACAGACAAAGCATTTTTCCCAAAGGCTGTTCTTCTAAAAGGCACCTCACAGTCACCTCTAGAGGAGGCCCTAGTCCTGGCACCACTGTGAGTCTTTGTTTTGAAGAAGTCCGACATCGGAGGAGGGGCTAATCCGACTCCGGCTACATGCGAGAAGTAGCGGTACGCAAGAAAAAGTGCAGGTACGCTTAAGAGTAAAATGTAGAAGGGCCGGTACTGCGTACCGGTGAGTACCGGCCCACTTCGAGCACTGTCCTTTATATTTCTATCAACAAACATACAAACCTCTGAACTTATGGGAGGTGCTTTTAAAGGTTGGTGGAAAACTGAGTTAAAAGAACACGGCGAAGAAAGAAAAGAACACAAAGATTGAGTGTAAGATGCCACAAAGTGCTGCATCTATATGAGCACCCGGACCTATAGAGAAACACCATGCTCTCGCTATAGAAAAACACAAGCTTTGTCAGTACAACACAATTGTCTTGGTGATTGACACCTACCTGTCATGCCTGGAGGGGTTTTCAAGAATTTCCCGTTGAAATTCTGAATCACCACATCGCACTTCTCTGTCGACTCCATCCTGACAGAGAGAAGAAAAGACAGAGGTTCTACTTGACGACAGTAAGCTCCTTATGTTACTATTCAATAGGCACAAAAGGTAATGTGGTTCTTAAAAGTGTGAATGTACTGTATGTGGATATGTGTGCATGCAAATGTGTCCCGCAATACAATAAGCAAATCAAATGCCTGCATATTGTGCTTGTTTGCCAATGTCAGCCTGAGCAAAATGCCTGAGGTAGGCCTGTGCATGTGTGTGCGTCTGTGTCTCTGTGTGTTTTCTATGGGGTTTCCTCTCCTTTGTCCGGGTTTAAAAGCTCCATTCAGTCTGATCTGTTGTGTGTCATGTCCTCTTTGTCTGCCACCATTCAGCTCTGCTCACCCAATCACAGCTCAATGACTAATTGCCTGCTTGGCAAGCAAAAGCTAGTGTGTATGTGTGTGTGTGGGAGAGAAAAATGGTGACGAGAGAGAGAGAGAGAGAGAGAGAGAGAGAGAGAGAGAGAGAGAGAGAGAGAGAGAGAGAGCCAGTGTGTGCGTGTGGTATGTGAGCATGCATGATTCTGTGTGTGTCTTGGGTTTTCTACACATAGCCAGTGACCCTGAATGGAGCCCTGACTGCATTCTAATCACTGGCACACTCCACGGTGTAACTGAGAAGAACACACACACACACACACACACACACACACACACACACACAGAGGAGGGTGAAGGGGCCAAGGGTACAGGAATGTGCAGTTGTATAATTACAGCTAAAAGTCCATTGGTTGTAAAAGGCAGGAAGTCAACTCAGGGTTATGTTGCCTCTTGAATCTGAAAAAATGTGATAGTGTGATAACTATGAATCTGTATTTTGTTGTGCCTGTTAAGTAATTATAGTTTGCCCAGCAAAAGCCTACATTTAAATACATTTGGTTGTGTTTGACAAAAAAACAGTGGGAAATGTAGTTAAGCTCCTCAAGCAATACTAACGTTTTGGTAAATACAAGATTTTTGGAGAGCCATAAGCGTAAGTGACAGTTTGTGTGCTTTCTCTCTCTCCGTGCATACCTAGCAAAGCCGACTCCTCTGCTCAGGCCATTGGCGTCCCTCAGTATCCGCGTGGAAATGACATGACCAAAGGGCTTCAGCATGTTCTCCAGCTCCTGCTCATCCATGGACAGTGGCAGGTTCGAGATGTAAAGGTTGGTGGGGTCCTGCTCCTGTTGCTGTTGGGAAACACAGTAGCATAAGATATGAAAAGAGTCATAATAACTTCATTTGTCTTGCATAGGCAAAGGTTTCAAAGCCAGACAGAAAAGAGAATTTGAAACCTTGAAAATAATCACTATTGGGTTTCACAATATGCACTTGTATGTTATTTATTCTTGATAATCAAACTTCATAAACTACTCTCTAAAAGATCAGCACTTCATGCATAGAAATGGACTGTGAACAGTACAGATGTTGGATTCATCCTTACTTGTCCTTATGCTAAGCAAACAATTATTTTCCTTTTGTATTGTAGTGTGTAAAATGCTCAAAGTGAAGTAAAAGAAATAAAAGAGTTCACTATAACCCTCCACTAAAGGCTGGTTTTGCAGCAGTATATGCATTAAAGGTTAAGGCAGCACCATTCAAGTCTTTATTTCCATATTTATGACTGAATATCCTACTGCAAAATATCTGTGAATTTAACTCAAGTGGCAAACTCTCCTCAAAAGAGGAATAAACATTTCATTGAAAAGGCAGCGCACCAGCTTCACTCAGAACCCCTGAAGCAGTAAGGAAACCCCCTCAGGATTCATAGATGTTAACTGAGTTGCATTAAAAACATTGAAGGAAATGAGGGAACTTCCTGGTAATGTGCCTCTCAGTTAGTTCCTTCAAATATTTTTGCTCTGTTTAGCAGCACCCTACTGAATTGATCCTCTGCAGGAGACCAAAGCCTGTGTGTGCATGTGTGCATGTGTGCGTGTGCGTGTAACTGGAGTGCTGACAAATTAAAGAAGGATGGATGCACGAGAGGGTTTGATAGAGGGTTTTGCTACTGAGACTAGGCATGGGCCGGTTACCGGTTTCAAGGTATACCGCGGTTTGAAAAAGTCACGATTTCAAACCACAAAAGTTTTCTGTCATACCGTTCCTAAGGTATGAGCTGTTTTTTTCTGAGTCTTCAAGGACAGAGGTGCAGTTTAGAAATCCCTCTCCCTGCCAGTGTGCAATGTGTTTCAAAATAAAATACATTGTGTTCAATGGGGGGAAAAAAGTTATTTCAAAAAATAATATTTATAGTTGTAATTGCAATACCGTAATACCGTGAAACCGTGATATTTTTGCTGAAGGTTATCATACTGTCAGAATCTCATACCGGCCAATTCCTAATTGAAAATAAACCAGAAAGGAAGAGTGATGGAGAGAGAAAAGGGGGTGTGATACACACATGTTCTATGAATCCTAACTACATGATTTCAAGACATTATTTTATGTCTATGACACATAGTTCCCCAGAATGCCTCTGTAATGTTTCTTTGATTCATGGGAGTTTACGGCTACGTCGGCTTTATCTCCCCTCCATGCCGTAATTATACTATGTATTAATTATGGCCTTGGTAATAACTTTGGAAATCTTGATGGTAAGGTACAACACTCAAATTTGTAATTCACAACACATTTTTATTACAATCAGTGCCCAGAAGTGCCTGGAAAGTCTCTGATGTATTATATCAGATAGTAGCTGTTATTATTAAAACGGTAGGGTCTCACATATTTTATCTCATGTCACCTGTGCACAAACCCAGGCAGCAGAAACACAAGTAACATACTGACATTGAAGCCTGTGCAGTGCTGGAATGGGACACTAGTTGTACATTTTATTCCACTGTTGTCATGGAAAATAAAACAAATACTAAAAGTAGTAGGGTGTATAGTGTGTGCTATGCTGTATACATCAAATGAAATGGTAAGAGTCCACAATGTTTATGTTCCAATGTATGTTGGATATATGTCTGTGTGTGTGTTGTTGGGTGAATACCTTGTGACAGAAAAGAAAATTTCCCAATGTGGCTCATTTCTGAGTATAATTATTTGCTTTTTTTTTGCTTTTCCTTTGCATGCACCAGAGCTGTTTCAAGAGTGGGAGTTCCAAGTCTGGCCGACTGTGACCAAAGCCATCTATGTAATCAGTGACTCAGAATAAGCAGAACAGTGAAGAAGTCTGAAATATTTTACCTTTCTTTCTGAGTCTGAATCTCTCTATCTTTGTCAGCAGGGGTTTTCCCTTGGCAGAGTGTCCAATACACAGAGTGGCACAGTAGTATTCCCACACAGGGCAACTGGCTTTCAATGTAATCTTTTACATTTGTGAGCATGCCTGTGTGTGCGTGCATTCATGCAAGCAGTGGCATCAAAGGCATAAGTCGTGTGGAGCCCTTGATCTTCATTAAAGAGTCAAGGCCAAGTCATCAAGGCCTTCTACTTGCCACATACCTGTGTAAACTATTACATCACTGCTTTTTAACATAGAACATATGTTTATTATGTTGTTTTTATCAAAGGGCAGTTTCATAATTGTTCAAGTCTGTCTTAAAACAACAGATAGTTGCCCATAAGAACATTAGTTGGGTTCCCATTCAAGTGAATTTTAAGCAAACTTTTAAAATTTCGCAAAAACAAATGTGATTTAGGTACATTTCCATTAACTGGTTTGGAATTAATAAATAAGGCTTCAGCGTGGTTTCGTAAGAAGTTGGCAGTATAGGCTATGCATGGCTGTAATTGGCCAGTAAACAGAGTAGAAGAAGTAAAACCGGAAACAAAACAAGTCTTGGCCATCTAACCCATCTACAAGAGAAAACTGAAGAGAGGTCTTTAGGAATTAGTTTCAATTGGGCAAGTTCTAATTGTTTTTTCATGTCAGCTAGTATTGGTTATGTTTTATGCTGTCTGGAGACAAAGACAAATTACATACCTGTGTTTGCTACTACAAGCTATATTTTAGCCGCCAGCACCGCGACGCCGACAGCAGAAACAGGTGTCTCCATATCCTATTTATTGCATTAACTCTTTATCGACAAAGGCAAAAAAACACCTCAAGCGAGTGCAAAACTTTTTAGAGCATTTGAGGAAGTTTTATTGTATTTTTGTGAATGGAAACAGGGCTAATGAAACACGTGTTGCTGGGTGTAATCTTTCCTCCTGTTCAAACTGGCAGTTCAAAGATTCCTTCCTACTGCCTCACATTAGCTCCAGGTAAACCTTTGGATTCATTTTTGCGCAAAACGACAACTGAATTTTGTCCACCATAACTTATCTTGGAAGCCCATTAGGAAGGGATCGCTTCATGTCAAGTATGAACAGAAGAAATGATTACAGCAAAGCTGTTTCAATGTTCATATGGGCACCTAAGTAAACTTAGACTTAAACAATTGTAAACCTATCCTTTATTTACTTCTCACAAGGCTTAAGCAAAATCAAAAGGGGCAATTATTCAGGTCTTTAAACACTCATACATAATATCATCAATGTCTACATACTCTACTGATAAAAAATTGCAAACTATTCTTTCAGACAGGGATAGAGTTAGTGTTTTACTTTGCAAACTTTACTTATAAAATGGTTAAAAGCATTGTGTGCGTGACCTTCTCTTTATCATCAGAACATACAGACATATCTGACTACACTGTGAGCTTTTTGTTTAAGAAATCAAGATATATTCTGGTTTGTAAAGGCCTGAACAATTGCCTCATGGGACCGTGTTTATACCCAGTGACAAACTGCAGCACAGTGGTTAGATTCAGTTGGAATTGTGCTCTGCAATAAGAAATAATGGCTTAATAAGGCCCGGGTTGACAAACAGGACATTTTTTTATTCAGTTGCCGTGGGAAACCTTTATAATAAAAATCAGAACTTGAACGCTCTAAAAAATGTGAATACCCATGAGAAGATTCAGCAGTGCCTAAGGCTAATAAAACTAAAGCTCATAAAGGTACCATAGCACATCCAGGTTGCAGGAATGTAGTGGAGAAATCACTGGAGAAAGTAAAACACATTCATTGCCATGTCAGGCTGTTTAACGTTACAGGTCTCTGAGTTTCTGTCATTCAAATGAATTTGCTCCAGAGCATTCCTGAGGCTATGTTCCACTATGGCTGTGGACTTTGTTATAATCAACAATAACTTGCTCATCTAGGATTTTCACTTTTCAGTCTAGAGCAGAATTCCCCCTCGCCGTCTGTGGAAGCAACAACGTCAAAATCCTGTTCTCTCTGTTTGTAAGCCACAAAAAAGATTAAATGGTAAAACAGAATGTTTCCTATCCCTGTGGTCAATGTGGTTGCAAGCTAATTTCATCCAAAGACAATATGTCTTTAACAAAATCTCACAGTGGTTTTCCCAGTTTTTTAGCAAAAAGTGGGTCAGCTGTTTTGTTTCTGCACACATTTTCCGTACAGTTTGCAGTTACTGTAACAAGGGGAATGAATGCCGATTCCAAGCGAACAAGCGGGATGCCATAACCTCTCCTCTACTCGTCCTACAGTTGCTGATTTTACGCATGTCTGTGCCTGCCTGGAAATCCTTAGTTTTTCTTTGTATCATTTATATTGTCTCAATCCAGGAAAATCAAGAGTGAGATGGGTACAAAATCAACAGGGGTGGGTTACTGAAATCCCATTACACTTCACTACACCGTCTCTAGACACAGTTGGCTGTGAAACCATTTATTTGCACAAGTACTTCTGGGATATGAAATAAAGTGCTTTGGAGCACTCACATGTGAATGAACTCTGCTTGACTTTGCTCAAAGTTGCCATTTGCACAAAGTTACTTCTCGGTGATCCCTAACTCTGCATGTTGCAAATGACTCACCTCTCTCTGTCCCCTCTCCCTCTGTCTCTTTGTCTCTCCGTCTTGTCCCCTCTCTCTCTCTTTGTCTGTGTCTCTCTCTCTCTCTCTCTCTCTCTCTGTAACATCTGTCATGAGCTGGAAACAGCTTCACACCAACTGTGCCTCTGCCTGACTATATAGTCTGCCTGCCAGCCAGTCAGCCTGTGTTTTCAGCTCCATTAAACCTCATTGCAGCATCATTATAGCAGGTCTGCACCTCTTATCATGCTACTTCCTGGTTACCCTGCAATGCAACAACACCTGCTAAAGAGCTAGAGGGTAAAGAGAGGGCAAAGCAACGGTTAAATACCTGTGAAAAACACCTGCTGGGTCTGTATGCTAGATGGATGGATATGAGGTGAGACGCTACTTGAATGTCATATTTCTTTAAAATCCCACTTGCATCTCAAATAGCAACACTTCACATCAGACATGCCACATCACAGCCTCCCACAGCCTGGAACAGGAATTGAGCAGGTATTGAAAATGAATGGAAGGAAAGATGAGGAAAAAAATTAAGTGAAGACATAGGCTGAGAAATGCTTTGGAAACAACTAGCAGAGCACTTCTTAAAAAAAGCAGTATATGATTAGGGAAATGAGACTTTCAATTCATTACGTGTTGACTCCTTCCTCTACCTTTCAAACTTGTTTCACGCATAATCCTGCTCATTTCCTCTTTTAATCCATCTATTCTTCCTTCTCATTTGCCCTCCTTCAGCCCACCTCCTCTCTATCCTTAACGTCCTCTTTTCTCATGCTCCCCCTCCTCCTCGTTTCCTTTCCCCTCTTCCCTATTTGCTATTTGCCCCTTCTCTTCCTCAGATTAATACTAATCTCCTATAATAGCCTTGCTGTTTAAAATGCTATCTGAATGCTTCATGAATATTTAAAGAGCAGAATTTTCCTTCTTCCTTTCCTTTCCCTCTTGCCTCCTTGCTCTTTTCCCTCTGCCATAGCTTACATTTCCCTCTTCACATCATCTTTTGGTTTCCTTCATTTCCATTCATCCCTCACCGCAACCTCTTTCTCTCTTTGCATTTCTGCCTTCCTCCATCTTCCTCTTCCTCTAGCCAAGATCTAATCTTTCATAATGATTGTCTGGGTGTCTAAACGCTCTCTAACGGCTTAATCAATACTTAATGAACATACCATAAATACTTTATGAACCCTAAACCCTGACATCCCCAGGGTTTCATTAGCCATGGAGATATACACTTTTCACCATCTTCATGATGACTGGAGGCTCAGTGAAATCAACACTGGATACTGATTACCTCATCATTTAGTCTCTGGTCAGTTCATACTGTATTACTGTCAGCATGATGTTCAGCTGCTGCTGCTGCTTCTAATGTGCATGTGTTTGCTCTCGTGTAGTAGGAAACAGACATGTCTACGTAAGATGTTAGTTTAGTCATCTGTACATATGATGTATGTGCTTTCAATTGTACAGGTTTAAGACCTGTACAACACCCACATGTCAAATAACTCTTTTGTTGATGTTAACTTGTATTTTAAGTATATTGCCTGTCTGCTGCATGCCTAATACTTTTCTTATTGGATTTATCTACCTACATGTATTATAAAATACAGAAATATCTAAACATCAAAATTCCTGAAGCACTGCTGTATGTTTCAGCCACCTAAAGGCACTGCAATCTAAGTGTTTTTGGAAGTTAAGAGATCCCAGAGCTTGTGGATGTATGCCCTATTCATCACAAGAAGAGTCACAGCTGGTTATTTCTTCTATGTTTGTGTGTTGAATATCTCCAGAGGTTTGGCTTTAATATGTATAATAATCAGGGTTTCTGCAGGTTTTTACCAAGTAAAATTCAAGACACCTTTATAAATTAAATTCAAGACCTATATCACGACATTTAAAACAAAAAAAACGGCAGATGTCAGAGTCGGGAAACATCTGAAACAATTCTGATTTCCTCATTCGCATTATAGGACTGGTGTCTAGTCACCCTGTGGAGGACACAGAGTAGGATTCGACATCGTTTTTTTTTTTTTCTGATACCGTATTTAAGCAGCTACTGGCTAACGTTACCTGCTGCGAAGTGTAATGTTAACTAGCGTTACATGCAGCGACCGCAGGTATTTCAGTGGCACCAGAATGAGGCACCGAAATCCACGTTGCTATTCGGCCCGGTAGATACATATCGGCACCGGGTTTCCGCTCTGTTGGCTCTGATCCAAAAGCAACACGGAGGTTGCTTACGGGAGTTGCGAAGCTGCTGTGTGGGTTTCGCCAGTGTAGAGGTACTGCCGGGACTGGAGCCGCCTGATACTCGGTAGAACTGGCTGATGGTTACGTGTCAATTGGCTTATGCCTATACCGCCAGTATATACTGTATAATTATACATATATATTTGTCTATGCTCACCGTTGGTATGTTTAACACTTTTAATGAGTAATGTAAACGGTTCGTGGCATAAGCACTGTCTGTGACCACCAGCCGCTTTTCAATCTCAGCTCTACTGCGAAAAAGATAACTACAACACCAAGGAATAAAGAAATACAACATTCTTAAGCGCTGTGAGAGCATTTCAATGAGCATTAGAGGTAGCATTACGTAAATGGACGTAGGAAAATTAAGACCCGATTCAAATTAATTTAAGACCTAGATTTAAGACTTTAAATTTAGATTTTGAAATTTAAGACTTTTTAAGACCCCGTGGAAACCATGAGTAATAATACAAAAAGGACATAGAATTTATCACTGTTGTTACATCCTTTCAACTTCCAAAAAATATAAAATGTTCAAGCAGAAAAAGAAAACACTATACATTGATCAATGAACCTTGTAAATTAATCACTGTGGCTAATTGGCTACAAAGGTAATTTACCGTAGCTAACTTTTAAAGGATTGAGCCAAAGCTCAAGCATCATCAAAACTGGGTTTAGATGCTTTTCAAGTGGTGGCATACTTATAAAAATATTCAGAAGCAGAAAAGCCGTTTCCACTCTGGCTCTCTGGTGGCTGTGAAGTGGCAAAGAAACCCTGACTATTCAAAGAAATGGCATCACACTTGACTAAGTGAGAGACTGACTATGTTTCAATGTTTAATTCAATTTCATGACGGGCAGAACGTTTTTCTCTCCCTCTGGCTACGAAGGCTGCCTGTGTCTTTACACTCTGCATGACTCATTTAAAGCAATACGAGAGGCCTTTCTAGATAATGGGGACTACACCCACACCCACACACACACACTTATTACTAAATTCACCCACTTATTTGTATCTTTGCTTCATCTTCTCTCCAGCCCTCAATGTTTTTGCATTGTGCTCTACTGCCCTTTCTTACTTGTTGCAATTTTAACATGGCTTATTCCCTTCTCATACGATCTTTTTTTTTTTTTTTTTCACTCATACTGTCTCTACTGTGTGTATTAAAAGGCCAGTAATTCATTGCACATTTAGAGCAGAGTGCAGTCCCTGCTGCACACCAGTGTGCAGGCTGCTTGTCTGCCAGCCGTCCAGAGCTAGAATCAATCACCCAAACCTGAGACATTGAAACCATCAGGGAGGGTCAGACGGAGATAGAAGAGAGAGGGAGACACACAGAGAAAACTACAGGGAGGGAGAAAGAGCTGGAGGTGCACATATAGAGAGATAGCTAGGGCGGATTGAATAAACAATTCCTGGGCTGAATGCAGATCAAAATTTTTAAGGCAGGGATACGAGATGGATAGATGCTTAGATAGACTAAACAACATCCTAGCACGATTATAATTTTACATCTGTAATGCGTTCTTTTGTTGTTGATGTAGTTGTTTATTCTTCAAATCGACCACACAAATACAACTTCTGGTGTGGGCTTGATTCCTAACAGTTGAGTAGAAGTGGTGTAATTTTCTGGGGTTATGTGGCTGTTGTTGGTACTTCTTTATGGCTCGGTCCTGGACTCGTTTCAGCCAAAAACCCAAATGTGGCATTTAGACTCATTGAAAAAATATATGTTTCTTATCTTGTGGGGATCCACCAGAAACAGGCCTGTGACCCATTTTGGGTTTAACATTACAATTTTGGCCGACTGGTAAAGTGTCTCAGCGCCCACTGTGGGAAGCCTATTGAGAAAAATATTTTTTTTTTAAGAACTATGCTATGAAATTTAAAACAAATGCTTATGGACATCGTCGAAAACAGAGTTCCTTAGATTAGACTGTTATACCCAAGGCACTGCTATAACACATAGAACTCATGTACAAGGATTATACACACACACCTACACATACCAGGCCTTAAGCCTTAAAACATACTCCTCTATTGCATATTCTCTCTTCTCTCTCTCTCTCCTCTTCTGTAGTACTGAACGCTGTAATCAAGGCTAATGGGACTCAGCTGTTGGCCAGTCTAATTACCTGGAATGTAGACAGATGATCTGGGAGACAGGCCTATACACACACACACACACACACACACACACACACACACACACACACACACACACACACACACACACCTTCCATAGTCAAGTTTCTTTTTTTCATGCACCTGCCACTCAAAGAAGTGTGAGTGTATGTAGTGTGAGTCAGCATGCGCTTTTTTTGCATGTGGTGTGTGTCTGTGTGTTCACAGAATAAACATAAAGTATATGTTTACATGTATTTTTTTTTAAAGGTCCAATATGTAATATTTGTACTGTAATAAATCCAAAAATGACACCAATGCCTCATCAGATATTAAGGAAACATGTTAAACTGAAATACTATCTTTTCTGACAACAATGCTAATGTCAGTATTTTTTCTTTTTGAAATTTACATTCCGTGACGGAATTTATGTTTATGTTTTGATCTGTGTGTTGTTATCAACGGCCCAGTTTGGACAGCCAGGCCGGGTTTCCAGATATACCTGGAAAAACGTAAACCCAGCGCCTACAGCTGTAACGGTAGTAAAGCCATGAAAGCAGCAAACAAACGAACAGGATCAACGGAGATAGATTCTACCCGACCTAAAAAAGAAAACATTTTTTTTTTCTAACAGTTGCGGCCTGACCAGAGACGTAACAACCCCTGGGTAAATATTGGAGATGTATTTGAAAGATGGAGACAGCTTAGATCCCAAAAGCACCGCAGAATTGGCTTATTTCCTCCGAAGCATAGGGTAAGCATAGCTTCAGGCTAATTTATCACAGCCACTAAGGACGGGCACTTTTTGTCATTTCAACATTTGTGTACTCACATTGATGAATTATATAGCTAGAGTACCCGAAGTTGGTTACTCGCAAAAACAATTGAGACACAGCGTAAAGTGATCCCGACTGGTCCTGGCTAACGCCCCATGCTAACCCTGTTTACTGCTAACGTTACCGGGAGGACCAGGCAAGCGGGCCATGGCTGTTTACAACGTGTAGGTAAGCGGCCTGGAGCAGACAACGGTGTGTTATTTTTAGCCACCAGAGGGGGCTGTAAATCGGGAAGAGGGGACTGTGAGTTTGCAGTGTGTTTAGCGATTGTTGCCGTAATTCTAAGCCAATGAAGTGTGTTCCGTCGGCCAAGGTAGTGGTATTTTTAGCGTTTGTATTGTAATTCTAGGCCGAAGCAATGTTCCTGACACGGTGTATAAGGAACGGTGATGTTGTTGTGTTATAGCGCGGTTCATACTGTAATTTTCGAAGCCGAAAAAGTGTGTGTCTGTCAGTTGGTTACAGAGCCGCCGGAGTGAACGGGCTTTTATGACTGTCAATATAGCCAGCATCTAACGTTAGCTACTCCGCTCATTGACATATATAAAAGACTCCGCGCTGTGCTGTGGAGTAATGTCTGGCTATGTGAGACTAGCATCTAACGTTAGCTACTCTGCTGTGCTGTGGAGTAATGTCTGGCTATGTGAGAAAAGCGTCTAGCAACATTGTTGTGAATGCTGCGGTCTCAGCCTGGCAACCCCCATGAACTTCAAGTCTGGGCAGGAGGGGGCGGGGGAAACGACACTCCAGTATTTTGAATTGGTAGTGCAGTAACTATTTTAACCGCTAGCTGCCAGTATTACATACAATATTACATATTGCACCTTTAAGATTATTTTTTCAGGCATTTAAGGCCTTTATTTCCATAGGACAGATGAAGACATGAAAGGGGAGAGAGAAGGGGAATGACAAGCAGCAAAGGGCTGCAGGTCAGAGTCAAACCCGTGGCTTCTGCACTAAGGAATAAACCTCTATATGTGCACCTGTTCTACCAACTGAGCTAACCCAGCCACACAGAATGCATGCATTTTTTAAAGGTCAATGAAAGCTCAGGCAACACTTCCATTCCATCTCAGTCAGGAATTCTAATGGCGAAAAACCGGGTAGAGAAAAGCACGTTGCTAAATTTACACAAAACATCTCCGGTCTTTATTTCTCAGTTCTTTTAATTAAGTGAATAGTTCTAGTCATTTTCAATCACACTGTTTACTTCTAACTAAATTGTCACTTATTTGACAAAGACTAACCTCCTTAAGAAGGTGGGGTGGATGGATTTTACAACAATCACTCAGAGCCAAAGCAAAAGTGAAATAACTTTGAGTGGAAATTTTAAATCATTTATATTAAGAGATACATTTTAGGCATTTTAAGTGGCAAACAAAGCTATGATTGAGCAGCAAGTTAAGTGCTCTAAAACTCTCACAGAGTTCAATATAAAGGGATCAATAACTTTCAAATGGGACTGATTTAAATGCTGTCCAGAATATAAAACATTCAACAACAACACAGACGACCTGTCTCTCCAGTTAATAATAGTGTATCCCATCCCACATATCCAATTTCTGTGTGTGTACTCCTTAAGGATGGCAGCTATACATCCACACACAAATACAAAACTAAAAACACAGCTATAAACAGAGGTGTCACACTGGTAGGGTTGGGTACCTTTTGCATCTGAACCAATACGAGTATCGGTACCGGTACCTCAAATTCGGTTCCAGTACCCAATGGTACTTTTTTCGGTACTTTCCCTCTGTCTGTTACAAAAATAAAATATTTCAATTGTAAAAATAATTCAAAACCTATTTATCCTATTTAACTTAAGATACAATTCTTTTATTAATCAATAACCCTAAATTGTATATTTCCCCCCTTTTTTTTTTATCCTTATTTTTATCTTATTATTCCATTGTTAATTGCTCTTTAATGTTTTATGTAAAGCACTTTTACTTGTTGCTGAAAGGGGCTGTAGAAATAAAGTTGCTTTGCCTTTAAACCTCAGCCTGTCAGTCAGTGCCCAGGGCACAGAAACCACTGTTGTGCCTGCATGTCTCACAGGAAGTGTAACGTCAACAGCACTGTGACTGCTTTCGGCTCGCCATTAATATCATACCACTTTACTTTCGGTACCCAACCCTACACACTGGGCAGTTGAGATAATCAAGATTACATAACAGAAGGATAGATTTTTTCAAATGTAACTGCAGCATACATTATTAACAAATTAGGGAGCACGTGGCTCAGTGGTTAGCACTTCTTCCTCACAGCAAGAAGGTTCTGGGTTTGAGTCCGGGTCGTTCCTGGCCTTTCTGTGTGGAGTTTGCATGTTTGCGTGGGTTTCCTCTGGGTTCTTCTCACCGTAAAGACATGCATACTAGGACTACAGTTGAAAATTACCTGACTGGCTAACACTGGTGCATTTACAGAAATTAATTATTAGTTAGATTAATGTGCATTGTCCTAATCAAACCAAATTAACATGCTATTATAAAAATATAAGTACAGTATAAAGGTGAAAACGGTTGTAATAGAGGTAGTTCAAAGGTGACCTGAGAAAACTAGAAGAAGGCCTTAATCCTGTATAAAAGAATGTAATAAGAATGACGGTCAGTGAAGAGACCAAAGAATCTGTATAATGTATAATGATTTCAAGAGAATTAGTAAAAACGTTTTACTAATTCCAAGAGACATTAGACATTTTTTACTAAAAAGTCAAGCAGCACGATTACAAAAAGAACAAACAAGATGGTTAAAGCATGGACTACTTTTGCAAAAAATATTGTTGTTCGAAATGTTTTGGCTATTGTTGAATGAAAACAAGATTGCATTCCTCTAGCCAAGTGTTTTTTCACTGGGTTAAAGTAAAATATTACACATTCTAGAGGATAAGCAACCATATTGTGTGTTACATTGCAATATAAAGTGGTGTATCATTAGCATAGAAATACAAAATGAATTATTTTATGAGGCCCAGTGACAGCATAGATATAGAAAATAAAATTATCCTAAATTGATCCCTGGGGAACACCACGTGTAAGTGGTTAGAGCTAGTAGAAGCATCTATAATGGCAACAGAAAACCTCTCCAAGTAAGGTAGCATTACAATTATTCATGAATCCAATGCCAACAATTCTTTCAGGCAATCAATTGGAATAGTCAATGGAATCAAATGTTTTTACTTGAGTCAGACATGTCAACATACTAGTTTTCTGATGCAGCTACAATCATTGATTTCAATAATTAGGAAAGCTGTTTTTTTCATCAACAGACATCGTTTTTATGTCTATAGCTTCTTGCTAAAGACACAATGTTGCACAGCAGTGGTATTTCTGCTTTATTAGACAGTGTCTTGTAAAGTGTGACAGGAAACGGGGGGGAGAGAGAGGATGAGAGGTAGTCAGCTGGTCAAGATGAGACTCAAACCCTGTAGACTCGCTTTGCCAGACCTTTTTCCACAGCACGCTGTGCTCCTAAAATGACTCACATACTACATCATCTATTTCCTCTCTCTCTCTCTCCCCTCCTTTCACCGAATTGCTCCTTGATTGCCTGTCTGTATCAGAGCATTTTATTAGAAAAATGCAATAAACCAGAAGACCTGCTGGATTGCTGGATTACCATTGAGGAAGCACTTTCTCGGATAAGGAAAGAGAAAATTAATAAAGAAAGTTTTTACACGAAGTTATTGAATCCAGGGTTTCTTTGTTTCCGACTTTTTTCCCCCCTGCTAATGGCATGTGGCTTTGTCCTCAGACAAATGATTGGGAAATGAAGTTAAGAGCCACAGCCAGAGAGAAAACAAATTAAAGTGAAACTGCAAAATTAAAAAAGTTCCCGAAAAGTGCAGGGAGTAGGATTGTGCTCTCGGCACTGCAGTGATTACAATTAAAGCACCGGCTCAGACACAAGAATCCCATTGGCTCAGAGGGAAGAAAGAGGCACATTTGATTCTGACCAAAGTTGGTGCTTCTGTTGTGTCATGTTACATTCTTGTATGGGGAGATGAGTATGGGGAAATGCCGTTTGAAAATTAGGAAAATTACACACAAAAAATAATCAAATTCCATCCTGGTCTTGGTGATGACTGCAGAAATCTGTTGTATCCTGCATTTGCACATTTGTGGGAAACAATTCCTCTTGAGAGCAAGCAAACAAAATCCAATGCTAGAGTGTAAATGAGGGGCTTTAAGGCAAAGGCTCCAACCTTATTTTTGACTTAATTGCACTGCAGTAAAAGTGAGGCTGTCATATCATCCAAGGGCATATAACACTTGCAGCACTTATAAAAGTTACACAAGCTGGGTGACTTGCCATATTATGGGGAGTTAAGCTGTCCGTGTCCACCCACACCTTCTGCTGGCCTCTGCTATAAAGTCCTGGAGGAGAGGAATACTGGTTTACACTTCAATAAAAGACCTTTTTCATCAACTCTGCTGGTCTCACTACACCTCTCATGCTGCAATCCCGCCATCAAGGTCAAGTATGTGTATGTTGGCGAGTATGTGTGAATGAATTTCTGTCTTGTAAGATGGCAAGTAGGACCTGATTGTGATAAAAAAAGGCAATATGTTATTTTCCCTGCACATAGTGAATCTGGGGCTTCAAACCAGAAAACGTCAAGGCTCAAATATGCATCTCTCGTTTGTTATTCAATCATCCCAAATGGCTATTAATGTTTTGTTTACCTTTAATACCATTGTTCATGTTCTCCCTGTTTCTGTCTTCATCATTCTGAACACATCCTGTTCCAGGGATTTGTTAGACTTAACAATGTATCGATTTAACAACAGCAGCTACATGTATACTTGGCTGATTTTCACACTGTGTAATATAAGTGACTGAGCAGCAAAGTCAGGGTTGGTGGATTCTCTGCCTCCGCGCAAAAGTGTGTTTGTTTAGTGCTTACACATGACACTATTTCATCCTGATCAATGCTTTTGTCCCACCGACCCAAAGCTCGAAAGCCGTGGCCTGTTGCCATGGTTATCTCTATTTGAAAACGCAGGGATTAACCTCCAGGGGGATGGCTTGGGAGACAGTGAGAGGGAGACGGAAGAGAGAGAGAGAGAGAGAGAGAGAGAGAGAGAGAGAGAGAGAGGAGCAAAACAAGAGGGAAGAAGTGAGAGAAAAACAACTACTGGTGAGAAGAATCTAACAATAATATAAGGAAGAGATATAGATAGGTATAGAGACAGAGAGATAATATACTGTAGGGGCTAAGGATTTGAGAGGTTCGCAGGTTGCTATGTCCTAGTAGTGTCTTGGGCATACTTTAACATAATCGCTCAAAAATATACAACCATAGTACTTCAACAATATAAAGAATAGCCAAACACAAAAACAGTTATGTGACTGACTTTATTTACCTCAGCTGCGTTGCCAACTTTATTCCCTTCATAAATTTTGCTTTGGTTTGGATCGGCTTGGTTTTCCTTTGGCTGTACAGAAACCACTGGCCTGCATTTCAAAACAAAATATTGGGGTTCTGTCATTGAGATGTTGTTTTTCCAATTGGCTGTCATTATGCTTTGTTAGGGAAAACAACACAATGTAGCCACTGCATCACACTCTCAGTTCAGCAAATGATCTTGTTCCTCAAACGTATGTGTGTGAGTTTGAACCGGAGCCCTCTGGTTGAAGAACAGTCTTTGTGCTACAGACGACGCATTCAAGGCAACATGTGGGGGAATTCATTTAATGTGCTGGCAGAAAATAAAAGCATGTAAACTGTACCAGTTTTTCATCAGAAGGTGGCTTTTTGAAGATACAAGTTCTTTGCAGTACGCAGGCTAGGCTCTCTGAAGATGTGCTTGTGGTGCGTGTTGCTATGGTGCTTAGATGTGAGAGCAGAGATTTTCTCGCCGTCTTTAGATGTTGGGACGAGGGCACAGTGGGGCCAGCTGACAGCTTGGCGGACCAAGGTTATTTACTTTTAGAAAGGGAAAACCAGCCTGAGTCAGCAAATACTAAAGGGCAGCCACACACATGCAAAGACACAGGCACATGCACAGACATCTAACTATTTCATCTCCAGTAAGTGCTCACACACACACACACACACACACACACACACACACACACACACACACACACACACACACACACACCTCCAAGAGGTTAAGTAGGCTCATCGCTGGAACACCATTGAGAAAACAGCAGCCTAATTACCATAATATCCTCCACCAAGGACACCTCATGACAGCACGCTCACATTCAGCTATTCATTTTACCTGTACAAACTACATCCTCCCCTCTTACAAAGCCATTAGGCTCTAACAAGGGTTCTTAAACCCTTCCAGCCCAAATTGAGCAGCTTTAGTGTCCTCCTGAGACAGAACCTCATTAAAGCTCCATCATATGAGCACCCACCACAAACCGGCCAGTGTTCTATTTCAGGTCCCAGCGGTGCCATAACCCCACATTTTACTAACATAAGATCTGATAACCAAGAACCAACCACTAACCAGTCAACCATTTACTAATATTGGCCTTATCACTAACACACACACTTGTACATTCTCATTCTCTCTCTCTCTCTCTCTCTCTCTCTCTCTCTCTCTCTCTCTCTCTCTCTCTTCTCTCTCTCTCTCTCTCTCTCTCTCTCTCTCTCTCAACACACACACACACACACACACACACACACACACACGGAGAATAGAAGCAGCAATTACATACAGTATGATTTACTATAATAACATGCATAAGATACCTTTAACATTCATAGGAGCAGCCAGGAATTTTTATCCACCTGCTGGACCATGGCTGCTAATGTCCAATTTGCCCTCCCTAGCCAGAATGTGAATCTTCCTGAAAAAGGACAGCCAGTGGCAGTCAATAGGATCTTCTAAGCTCTTGACATAAGTATAATTTTTTATTTTAAGCTGCAACATGAAGGTAAAAAGCAGAAGTACATATTGTACAAAACTATTAACTGTATTTGTTCTTAAAATCAGTGTTCTTTCATCATTATCAAGAAATGACGATTTCATGACCTTGCCCTTTAGAGTGACTGTTGCTAAATTAACTTAACCTGACACTTTACTGATTATATGTTATCTCTTATATCCACAGTAAAATACATTGACATCAAATATATCAGTTTGAGTAACCATCATGCTTCTTGCTTTTTCCTTGAAACTGCAGATCTGTGCAAGTTAACCAATAGATGACAGTTTAATCTTTCAATGTTAGATTTCTTTGTGAAGGATTAAAAAAGAGAATTGACTGTCTTATTATGAATCATAACTTAGTTTAACATGCTCAAATTCTTTGGAATGCAATGAAACATCTCAGCTACTAAAAATAACTATTTCTTTTGCATCTGCAATCAGAACATCTGAGCCTGGAAAGTAAGTACTAAAGAATTAGAGACTGACATTGTAAATGTACTGTAAGGGGCTCAGTGCAATCACTTTTGTTCTGATCACGTAAGATATACTGCAATGCAATGATTGAATTCATTTGATTTATTAGTATGGGTAGATGACATTTCCACAATTCTTTGTCGAAAAAGGAAAGTTTAACGGATCCAAAAATGATCAATCAGAATTTAGTCGTTTTACTAGTGATTTATAGCCTTCATAATTTATGGTTTAACACTGCTATAACTTTCTTCAGAGTAAGCTGGTGCAATCGGAATTCCAATCTATCCGTATAGACTTAAAGGATCAGTTCACCCAACTTACAGATATTTTTGCACTTATAGCCCTAGTGATATCAAGCAAAGCAGATAGTCTTAGTTTTAAGGTATAATCTTATTTTTTGTCATAATTGTTATGAAACATCCCCCGCATACATGTGCAAGTGATGGCATTTCCTTTGCTGCTACAAGCACTTAAAACAAGTTGACATTAGAATAGTCTTTCTTTTCTTTTTTTAAATAGCGCATGTGGGTAGAATTTTGGTGGAGTTACTGTAACCTATTTTAACCTGCTTAACTCTGGTTGTGTGTAAAATTGCACACATATATTGCATATATCTTGCAGAACAGTGTAACAGAAGACAGAGCTAAAGGCACATTTGAACCAAGCTTTTTTTGCATGTTGGTGCCAAGGTTTTCCCTGCAGATTCTTTAATGCTGAATTATAAAGTGCTGGCTTTATCTTGAATTTTAAGCAACAAAACAGTTCACATTTGCTTTGCAAATCGTTCATCTGAGTAAATGTTAAAAGGACCAGCGGGCATTGCAGGTGTCTCACTCAAGCATCATCATGATTCTTAGTGCATCTCTGTTTAGATAGACAAAGACAAATGACCCTGAGGAACTCAGTGAATAAACTTTTCAAGAACAAGAAGTGGAATGGGGATGATGGAAAGAAAATGAAAGACAGAAGAAAATAAAGAAGAAAAGAGAAGACAAGTGAAGAGGAAGAGTAGACAGGCTGATAGGCACAGCAAGAGAAAAAGCCTCATTGGGTTTCAGTGGGCATGTGCAAGCTCAGACGTACTAAAAGGTTACAGCATTTGATTTGTGATATTCCACTCTGAAAGCTCTCTCTCTCTCTCTCTCTCTCTCTCTCTCTCTCTGTCTGGAGGAGCAGTTTGGCTACTGCTGTCCACAAAGTTTGATCGATGGCTGAATTATGCCATCGGATTGTGAATCTAGCCGACGCTGCTGTCTGCCCAATGATAAACAACAAACATGCCTGGCCACCAATAACAATGAGAGACGTGAGGACCGGACAGCCAATCAGTAAAGAGACTTAATAGTGTCCCCATAAAATAAGGACATTTCAGTCAGCCGCTCCTTCTACCATTAATATTTGTACTTCATTCATATGTATTCCACAGTGTGTGTGCAATACACCCTTTTCTTCCTCCAACCCTCCTTCTCTTCTAGCCTTTTATTTCCTTCTTGTACTTCCTCCTCTCTGATTAGTCTCCATTCCTCGCTCTCAGAGTTCAAGCTGCCCACTCCATATTCACTCCATCTCTCTCCATCCACCCTCGCTACAGTTTGGGCTTCCCACACCCTCCCTCCATCAATCTCTGTATGCACCCTCCCTCGCTCAAACAGCCCACTCAAAGGCTAATTCCACAGAGGGAAAGAATGTGAGCAGAGGCATTTTATAGTGTTTTCCAGTTATCTCCGTCCTTATAGAGCTGTTCTCAGCCCAGCTCCATCAAACACCAAGCACAACCCCCACTCTCCAGCTGCCTACTCTATTCCTCCTCTGTTCGTGGCAATATTTCCCTCATTCCTCTTTGTTTTCCATCCTCTCTAGGGTAATGCTGGGGTGATGCTGAATCTGAAGGGGTTCAATCCTAAATGAGGCATTCACCAGTTGAAAAACACTTTACTTCAACAAAATGATGCCCCATATAAGCTCATTATCTAATTTTCTTCTAAAATAATAGCTTTTTAAAATCAATGTTACTGTTATTGCCTATTGCTTTCCATTATTATAGTATGAAGCAATGAAGATGTAATACTTTTAGTTTAACTTCATTTCACACACTATGTTGTGTTGCTATTAGCAGATTAATTCGGCCTGAGGAGGGAGATTTTCACATGGCCACCTCTTAGACCTGTATTTGATTTAATTAATTTATAACGTTGAGAAAACATGACTGCGTCACTGGATAAACAAAAATGTTTGCGTTTAATGAACTGTGTCGACTGTGCAGTATGTACTAATGTTTTATTCGTGCATGACCTCATGCCATGACATCATGGCCCAGATGCTGGTTTTCTTCTTCAGTATTTATTCTATGAGTTTGGACCACATTTACATACTATTTTTAAGCAAAAATCCCTAAAAGTCTAAAATCATAAAGTTGTTAAGGCTTTTCATGAATACAAAATCAAAATTTTGAGCTTTTGGGACATTTTCAGTCTTTCAGAGTGCTGCCATCACCACTTTAACTCTGTTTCTGCTGCCAGGCATGATGCAGGGAACTGCAGAATGCATAGAGTTGGAATTGCTGCTGTACACAGAGACATCCCCACATTATGAGATATAAAACCAAAAATCTGGGAGTTAAATTAAGAACCAGAGACTTTTTCATATACAGTACGTACAAAATGTCTGTCTTGCTCATCTCTGTGATCAACTGATTCACACTACCTGACCCATGAATTTGTATTTGCACAGCATTTTCCTAAACAACAGGTTGTAGGTAGGGCCTTTCTAAGAAACATGCTTTGGAACACAGCACGATATACATTTGAACATTCCCATCCGCTGTAAACATTTGATTGAATTAAACAGATGAGGAAATCAAGGAAAACTTAAACTTAATCACCACAAAGAAGGTGTCTCAGTGGGACATTGATTGCAGAGTGATCTCTAGGAAAATACATGTGTGTGCGCATAGACTACAAAATCTGATTATCATCTGACAAACTGTAAATAAAATATAACAAAGTGGTCAGCTCTGAACACTCTAGTCAAAGTCATTCTAGATACTGTCGGCATGTGTGCAAAACTACAGCTGATGACAAACTGTTAGTGCACTCTCCTGTGTATCTGTATCTAAAGAAAAAGAAAACATGTTTTAGTGTTGTTTGAATTATTAAGACCGAGAAAAGTGTGAAAATATAAACACTGTTGAAGATGTGCTAAGTTAAGCGTCCCCCGGATATATAGAAGGGTGTAGGCCCTCGGGCAGCCTCGGCCAATTAAATCCCTAAGTGTGACTGCCCCTAGTTTGTCTGTCAACCTCTTTTTTTCTAACTGTTATGGCAAACTGCATCTCAGAAAAGGCACTGCGTCAAGTAATAAAATTATAATTTTTAATGAACATACTGCAGTATTTATGAGTCAGGGACCTTTGGATGGATGGCTTTTGGCTGAATATCAGTCAAGCTACAGTATGCCACTGCAGGCTGGATAAACACAACACGTTCTTTAAAACAACAAACTGATATCCAAGAGAACAGTAGACTGTAGACTTACTATAGTGTAATGAAAATAGATAGAGGTTTCCCATTGCATATCTGAATTTGTTGAATAGTCTAAGCAGGCTATTAAAACATACGCAAAATGACATATAGTGGCTTATAATGGGTACTATAATAAGCGGTAACACAAGTACTAACTGAAAGCAGTCTAAAAATAGTTGTTCTGTGACATGCCAGCGTTTCCTGCTGTCTTTCCTGAAACTATGTTGTGTCTCATGCTGCAGTGCACAGTGATCATTTTCAGAAGCAGAAATTGAATCAGACTGATTGTTTCTATCTCATTTTGTTGTGAAATGTGTATGTTATTAAAAAGGCAACTGTTAGCCAACAACTGTTAACTATACTCAAAGAATAAATGTTCTTGAGTTTGTACTCTCTGTGTTTGCACAGTTTTGTCACACCCTATTAAGTATGTTAGGCTAATTACTAAGATTTAAATTGTGGCTGCAGAGTTGCATCCCTGATTTTTTTATCCATATGCAATCCCTTTTTGACGTTAGTTAATGCAGCAAAATAAAGAAACTGTTAAGTGCCACAAGAAATTATTGTGATTACTGTTATTATGAGAAATGTCTTTTTTTTCATTAGCAATGCCACAGAGGCACATTAATCACCCAAACACCCTTATTCATCTTCATTTTCCTCTCCATCTCCCCGCCTTTCACACTCTCTCTTCTTCCCATCCCGTCCATCTCTTCCTTTTCTTTTCTCTCTCATCCACTTAACTCCTCCATCTCTCTCTCTCCTCCACACACACTAACATAAAAAAGCCACATGCACACACAGACATAGACGCAACCCAGGGCTGGTAATGCAGGGTTAATGAGATTGGAGAGCAGCTGATGGTTGTGCACATTCAGGCCAGATTTCATTTAATTCGATTGGGTTTCTCTCACTAGGATCCCTCCCACTCCTCCCTTTTTTTTTAAAAAAAAAAAAAAAAAAAAAAAAAAAAAAACACACACACACACACACACGTCCTTGGCCACTCTGTGTCCTCCACTCCAAACCGAATGTGATTCATTATCTGTATTTTACAATGTCAACTCTGCCTTGAACCAGACATGACTTGAACCAGGATGAAGCACATGGGGAAGAAAAATAAGATTTTAATTAATTAAATGTCTAATCTAGAATTTTAAAATAGATATTTAAATAGATGTGTGCATGCTAGACTATTGTAAAACAATGTTGCAAACAAACATTGCTATCCTGCCGTCACTGCAGCGGAACTATGGCAGGGCAGTTGGATAACACACACATTTGATCTTATTGTGTAGAAGTAACTAGAAATTGAATATATTTTATTGTGGCAGTTTTAAAGAAAGAAAGTCTGTCATCCCCAATTCTTACAATATACTTTTGAGTGCCACTACAATGGATACACTGGTCTTACTACAGTATATATTATTACTTTTATGCTTACTTTTTTGCTAAGAAATCAGTATGTATCTGCAGTGTTTGTTTTGATTGGGCCCATGTATGTACAAATCTCGAGGTAATGTACAGAGTGCTGAGGTTTGCCATTACCACATCTGGACCCATGAAATAGAAAAAGCTAACGTTAGCTAGATATTTCCTTAGTATACAATGGGATGAAAACAACACTAAGTGTGCAGGAGCCTAAAAATGGCGCAAATTATATAAACAAACAAAAACTGTGTTGGAACTAGTGCTTTCGTTAGCAGGCTAGGCTAACTACCACTTCCTTTTTGAGTGGAAGCTAGTTAGTCTAGCTTGCCAGCTTCCACCTTCTAAGTGAACTAACATAAGCACTATGGGTCCGACTGATTAAATTGCAGTCGCAGTCGATAGATGATATGCGGTCACAAAAAGAGAAAATTCTTATTCTAGTTAGCCCACAGACAAGATTGCAGTGTCAACAACAGGCAGTGGTAAACCTGAGCAATACATCTTCCCTGTCACCGTTGTGTTTTTAGTAATGTACATGTTTTAGTAGTTTACGAGGGATCGGAGACCGATTATTTTAAATTTTACAACAGACCATAAAGCCGAAAAAATATCACACCAGCACTATTACCGTAGGTCTTGCCATTTTCAAATGATGCTTCTCTGTCACAGAGTTTGCTTTAGAAAGGAGAGCGCCACCACTTTTCACTTTAAAATCTGTATGCTGCCTTGTGAAAGGATAGTGTCTTATAACTGGCTGAGAAAGAGAAAGAGAAGGAGCGAGATGAAACAAGCAAAGGAGAAACAGAAAAAAAGAGAATATATAAAAAAGGAAACAAACACATTTGAACAAACAGAGGTGAGAGATGAGGGGAAGGAAAAAACGGAGGTGAAATAAGATGGCACATAGTTTCAGGCAAGAAAGAGACAGAGTGATAGACAAGCAGAAAGTGGGGTTAGAAAGAGAGAGAGATGCACACGTCTTCCTGTCTATGTGTTTTTGTCTCCTCTCATCTTTTTATGTCAGTCGGCTCTGTTGTCCTCTTCCCATCACTAACCTCAGCTGTCAGACACACACACACACACACACACACACACACACACACACACACACACAATACATCAGTAAACCATTTCAAGAGAACAGCAGGCATCTGGCTTTTATCAGACACACACGCAAGAAACAGAAAGAAAGCACACAACTGGACTGACCAAAGGGTTTAATCAGGGCTGATAAATGACAGTCATGCAACAAAGTTGACTTTATGTGTATGTATGTGTGTGTGTGTGTGTGTGTGTGTGTCCCCTCTTTCTCTTTTTCATTACACTCTCTCCACCCACACAGAACCCCCCACCTTTCTCTCTCTATCCCTCACTATCTGTCCTCACTCAACCCTGTAACTAATGACTCTGGAGGAGGCATTGCAGCACCTGCTGCAGACAAACAAAAAAAAGGAAGGAGAGATGATGAGGACGTAGGGGGAGGGGTCAGATAAAGAGAAAAAACTAGGCCGAAAAAAGAGGGAAGACAGGGAGGTAAAAAAGAAAAGAAAGACAGTGAAGGGGAAAGAAAGGCGGGAGGGACCAAGGACAAAGTGGAGGGAAGAAGAAAGGGAGAGAAGAACGGAGGGAGGTGTGAAGTGTCAATGCCAGTGGTACCATCTCTCTAATTAGCATAGTGACCTTGGTCCTCTGTAACTGTTATTGCACACACACACACACACACACACACACACACACACACACACACACACACACACACACACACACACACACACACACACACACACAGTGCTAATAGGTATAGCACAGTGTGTGACTTTTTTGTGTTTGAATGGTAAAAGCAGCGCCTTATGTGAATTTAAATAGACAATAATTTAACATTTCTACATTTTGTCAAATAGCTGTCCAGCATCTAATTGGTTTATCTTGAGGCATGATTCATGGACACAAGGAGAAGCATAGAAAATAGAATAGAAGAAGAAACTATCCTTCTGTTATGTAATCTTGATAATCTCAACTGCCCAGTGTGTAGGGTTGGGTACCGAACCCGGTACTTTTACCGGTACCGACCAAATCACGCCAGTACTACAGAGTATTGGTTCACGTGAAATCAAACGGTGCCAAATTCCGGTACCTGAGAGCGCGTAAGCGCAAGCTTATCTGTCCTCTCTGCATGTTGACAGAGCAGAGGTCCGACACACACACACACACACACACACACACACACACACACACAACTGTGTAAAGTACAGTAAATTCTACGGTGTTCTATGTAAAAGAAGGAGTGGGTGACATTTAATACTTTAAGTTAAATGAGGATTCAACATACAGATATACTTAACAAAGAGAGAAAGTTAGTATAAGGCAGGGAGACAGAATAACTAACTGTGAGTGAGCAGGCAAGACGGGGGTACAGCTGTAGCAGTAATCATCTTTTTGGTCAACAGTAATTACCAAAAGACTGAGGAAGTGAGTGTAGGACACACACACACACACACACACACACACACACACACACACACACACACACACACACACACACACACACAGAGTTTCTTCCCTCTTCACATCTCGGCCTGCTGTATTTTCTTCTTGTCTCGTTTATTTCACAACCAAAACATGCACCTATCACAAAGAAGATGTCAGTGCGGGCTGCAGGGTTTAATGGATAAAGGTTTCTCACAGTGAATATACACCAACAGTCTAATCTTGCTTCAAGTGTGCTATAATTAATTCATTGGTAATGTCAGGAAGTTACTTTAATCATGGTTAACTTTGAGGTTGGCAGTTGGATTGTCAGACCTCTGTAAGATATACTGCTGCTTCATACTCTCCTATTGGTATTTTAAGTTATTTTTTTAAGTTTAGCCTCTCTTAGGCTGCATATACTGTACCCCCCACATCCCTCACATGATGTGCAACGCAGCAGGACAGTGCCTGTGTTTGGCTTAGACGCTGCCCATTAATTCCTTTCTGTGCTGTGTACAATTATGGTGCTGCTCATGCACAATGTACAGTACCAGCAGTCGGGTTGTATCATTATCAAATTCGTCCTTACAATCACCCCTTTTAGCCTAATACAGACCAGGTTCAAGGCAGCTCTGGAGACTTGGAGATGGTCTGAAATGGCATTGCATTCAGCACACTTTACATTACTACTGCGGTATTTGGTAGCCAAGTATTTCAAACTTGGCTGGTGTTGATGTTCCATCCGATGCTGCAGAGTTTAAAAGTCTTGTGGAAGGAATCCTCCGATTCTGCAAATGCTGCCCAAGGCTTGACGTCAGCATGGCAATAGACAGATGTCTCAATGTTCAATTTAAATAACTTCTTTATGCTAAATGACCTCCTCTAGTCAAACAATTTAGGGTTGTATGATTTTTAATTAAATTTGACAGCGAACAAAGTAGTATGCTCCCAATCATTGAACAGTGCCAGGTCCCAGTTTAATCTGCACTCAGAGATTAAGGATGTCTGCGTGGAGCAGTGACCCTGCGACTACATTTGGGTCGCAGTTTCACTATTGCTCAATGATTATTGACATTTCATCCTCCTTTGAAGCCTAAATGATAACCCCCTAATTTTATTCTTCATGCTTCGGTTCTTCTTGACACCCTTCACTTATGTTTTTTTTTTTTATTCATCAATTTATGTAACTTAAGTTTTTAATGAATTTGAACTGCTTTCCGCTCTCACACCTTTAACACTGACTCGAAAGAAACACCTATTTTTTTACTCTAATCTCACCCATCTCTTAAATCCCCATACTCACACTAAGATCTTTTAATAAAATGTGTAATACGGATTATATAGCCCTTTGTGAGAGAGTGAGGAAAACCAAAGGTGTTCAATCTGTTATGTGGATAAATGATGATATTCACTTTTTTTAAGTGAGACTGTAGAAAAGTGGAGTGATTGTGGAAATCTACTGAGCTCCATGTCCACCATTTCCACCTGATAGAGCTTGGGTTCAGCTACAGTGTTTAGAATAAGGATGTCAGAACTGATTATCTTTCTCAGATTATTTCCAAAAGTAAAGACAACCCGAGAGATTAACTTGAAAACACTGATAAAACAGTTTCTGCAGCTATTCTTGACTGCACAAATATATTTCTTATGTTGTCAATACGATTAGGGATACAGACTCTCCAGAGTCCATTAGATGTGCTTTTTGTATTCTTCTATTTTGCACAAAAGAACAAAACTACAACTTTCACTAGTGTCTAATATTAATACATTTAATCAAATCCATAATTAAAATATGTAACCATTCACACCACAGCACATTTAGTTTGCTATGAAACAAACAGTTACACAATAAGCAAGGCAATGAAGCTGTAGCACATACATATGTTAACCTTTGTATTTTTATATATATGCTGCAAATATACCAAAGCTATGAAAGTTTCAGCACTTTGATATAGGTAGAGTTAAGACAGAAAGCTTCTCCTTTCACCAGCATCATGAAATGTAATAGATAGATAGATAGATAGATAGATAGATAGATAGATAGATAGATAGATAGATAGATAGATAGATAGATAGATAGATAGATAGAGATCATAAAGAAATGGACCAATAGATCCCGTTGCTCTGGACGGAGACCAGTGAAGGCCATTAGAAGCACTTTTCCGGTGATGGCTGAGCGTTACTACGCAGCCTCCAACTGAGCTTGAAGAGGTTAATGTGACGTGAGCAACCTGTCTGAAAGTCTTCTGGTAGCTGTGCCAAGAGAAATCTCAATCATTCAATCATTCTCCTGTACTATACAGTAATTCCTCTACTATGTGACAGTAAGTCACGTGGTTATGACCCAATCGTTAGCCTATTTTTACAAAAACGTCTGCTACGGAGCCATAATGTGAGGTACAAGGTAATGGAGCCTTTTATACGTTGTCGTGTTTCTTTAGAAATAAACAATGGACAAATAGAGTCTTTAAACGCTTCAGATGTAAAGTTATTCGCTGTCAAAGTGACGTCAAAATGAATGTCAATGGAATGCTAACGGCGGGTGAGTGCTTGTTAGCATCAAAATGGCGCCATAGGAGCTACGCGTTGTGGAGAGAGGTTTACCCCTTGATCTTTATAGATAAGATCCAATCAACAACAACACTATTTTTGACCCAGCGTTTCAGTTCACCACCGGCTCAGTAGTGATGTTCAATGTTAGATCAGTACAGCTCTATCTCCAAACCTCCCCTACCCAAAAACCATCAGTATTCACCTTTCCTAAATGTCTCATCTCTCTTTCACAAAAGCTAATCTATTTTTTCTCCCTCCCTTCTACCACCTCACTGCTGTCTTTGGTGGAAAAGCTTTTAACTCTCATGCAGATTAGAACTAAGAACAAAACTTTCTGTCCCAGCTAACCTACAAAACCTCAGCATAGTCTGAGAAGGATGTGTGAAATAGCGTGCCATGAGTTTTCACTTCAGTCAGTCTAATTGGTACTGAATGCATTAAAAACAAGACTTTGTCAAACCCCAATTAAGGTGCTCATCTTACAAAATGTTAGAGGCTCGAGCTGGAAATCAACATCAGAGACTTTCTCATTGCAACCCGATTCAGGAAAGTTAGCTGGGATATCAGCAGCTCTGTGCATAATAAGTTCATGAAACAATAAGAAGTCTGTGTAATTTCATTTGGAATTGACTCCATGCCCTCTATTCCATCCCTTTGGAAAACTCGATCTCCAAGGAGTCGAGGGTTCCTCTCTCTTTAATAACAGCTAAACACATCAACACTGCTCTTCCAAATGCCCCCTCAAGCCGTTAGGAACAAAATAAGAGATAGAAGTCTAATGAAAAGAGGTTTAATAGAAGAGCAAGGCAAAGTTGGCTTTCTGCTGTTTAACTCAATGGGATGGTCCTTGTGCCTGAAGACTGGCCCATTTTAATTGCACTTCTCTCTCATTTATAAGAGGAAGTATGCAGCGATACAGCTTTAATGAATCAGAAAGCAAGGCAGGCTATTCAGTGTCTTTCTCTCACACGCATTGAAGGATAATGTGATTGTGCTGGTTAGGCCCAAATGTTTTGGCACAGCCTTGTTGCAGACAACTGCCAGCTATACAGGCACACACGCACGCACGAACGCACGCACACACATAAAATTACAAACACAAATGATTATTAGCATTAAAGAAGAAAATAGAGAAAATACATACTAAAACTAAAACTAGCTCAGCCATCTATAATAATCTGCTGCATCCTTTTTTCCATCTTTTCAGGGATTTGATCAACTAGTGCAGTGCCTGTTGAAAATGTGCGTGTTCGGAACAGGATGATTGCTAGGCCTCCGGTATTACTGCTTCCAGTTTTCTTGAGAACCGCTCCAACCGGTGCAAACAACTTCATACTCGACACTGCGCTTCCTTGGGTTCCCCGTAATACACCTGCCAAGCGTAAAGTCGATCGGATGAACGGTTGTCGAGAAAATCCAAGGACAGACAGACAGACACTCAGGGGTTCAGGGCTTAGCCAGGACCCATTTGAATAAACTTAATGCAATGCAAAACAGCAATTGGCTTGCCCGGCTTGTTAATAGCCGGTGTATGTTCATTTTAGCTGTCCAGTTTGTAGATGTTTGTTAGATGGCACCAACATTTGGCCTAATCATAACTGGCCTGGCAACCCAAAGGCCAAGGTTTTGTTTCCAGATCTGTGTGGCGACTTATGATGTGGGTGGCGGGGAATTGTGAGCGTTAAACACTTAATTTCCTGCATTCAAGTGAAGGCTCTTAGGCATTCTGTTTTGCTTTCAACTATGTATTCTCCGGTAGATCGACTTTTCTTATTATATCTGAGTCAGCACACATGTACCCTAGGCATAATTTACTCCTCCCTCCTCTTTTGCGTCTTTTGTTTGGGGAAGTAACCTCCTTAAATGTGCATATGACAATTATTCACCTCAGTGATACATTAATTCATTTAATTAATTAATTAATAAACCCCTGGACTGTAATATTTCAGATGTTTTTGAGCAAGATTTCTGCTCATGTTCAATTCTCATGCTTTGTGCACATTCAAAATATATCTGTGTTCTCTGTGATTTGGAGGAGTCGTGATATGTTGAGAAAAATAAAGTGATAATAGGCTATTACAAGAACACAGTCACTATATTTCAGAAAATAATCTACCTGCACCGTAGTCTGCTTTGTATTACGTGATTGTCACGCTAATATGGTAGATCTCAGACCTTCTGACAGACACAGAGCCCCGTTTGAGACTCTGTCTCTGAATGACACAACATTTAGATAGGGAAGTGGCTGTACGCTGCTATAAATCGGAGGTGGAAGACCAAAACTACAGCAGAAATAAACCTGAAGCTGCACAGACCACGGAAGCCGCGCTGCTCATCACTATTTTTACAGAGAGAATGGACACTAAAGCGACGCACAGGTCTGCTTCAGAGCGGCACAGGAACTTCAAACTAAATCATTAGTATTGCACTCCTAAACTTTGTGTTAATGGCGTCAATGTATTAGACTGATTTGGCTATGATTCCTCCGAAAATTTCACCTTTCACAACTTTCCTCACTTAGAGACGGTTGCTAGGTGATAGCAACAAATACGTCATGCTGGTCAGACCCCGCACGTAGCTGCCGGTTTTATTTGCCTCGGAAAAATAAACTTAACAGTAAATAAACAGTCCTACCAGGAGTTCTACAACACACATGTAAGTTTGTAACTTTGTTTCCTTTATTAGTATTAGTATTTTATTATACTTGTTTTTGTAAAATAAAAATAAAATAAAAAAAAGAGAGCGAGGGCAAGAGATCCGGAGTAATTATAAAACATTCGGGGCTGTTTGCCGGGGACACCCAGGCCTAACGACGCCTCTGCAGATACTCCTTCCGTTTTAGTTAGATAATCTCATCATGACCATAGCCGTTAAATAATAACTCTATATGGACTCAATCAATAATCTCATCATTGACTTAGTCAAAGCTGCACCTATCATTCTCACATTACTCACTGCAACAGTAGGACTGATATGCAGTCAATCCAGTGGTTATTATAATCATAAACACCGCACTACTTTTGTCACTATTGTTATTATGACCACAAATAACCTCGCCGCCATCGGTTTTCTCCCGGGTTTACAGACAGAGATTGAGTCCACCTGGAGTATAGCAGCACAACAAAGCCAAATGCCTCAATAACAACAAGTAAAGGAGAGGAGAGAGTGAGCGGAGGCGTGAAGCTTACCTTCGCCATCTGTGCCTGGACTCCGCTGGCTTTGAGTGAGGCCACAGCCTTCTGGGCTGCAGCAGGGCTGTCAAAGTCCACAAAGCCATAGCCTGTACACACACAGACAACACAGAAGAAGAAGAAGATGATGATGATGAGAAGGAGGAGCACGGTGAGGGGGGAAAAAAAAAGGATAAAAGGTTGTATAATATCAGTTAATGTTGTTCTGAATATCGCTGAGCAAAACCAGCCAGCTGCATAAATCCTACAAATGTGTGAAAATCAAGTCAGGTCACGTATTTAATGAAAGCTGCTAGTTCCCCCCATTAAATGTGTTTTAGCACAGAACATCAACAGAACTGGTGTCAAAACAGTAACTCTTGCTATCTTGTTTATGAACCAAAAGATCTTCTAATGTCTGCTCAAGGTTTTGTTACTACAGCTCTTTTTTTAATGAAATCATGTCCATGTGTTGTAAAGCCTCTAATCTTTCATTAGTCTTTCATTGCACTAATGGCTGCTCCCCATTCATTCCCTGTAGATGTACTGTACATATACTCTTCATCATGACTCAATGCTGAGAGAATTCTTTACTTTTACATGTAAAATCTAATGGCTTCCTATTCTCTGACATTTAATATCCCACTGCATTGCATATGAGCCTTTTTTCATCCCTGCACTACACTAAATCTGTCAGAACATATGGGGTTCCTATAGTAGTGGCCAATACAAGTGACATGAAGAAAAATTCTCCACATTTAATGCAGCCATTAAAGTGATTCAGAGTCTTGTTTGAAGAAATAAAGACGCAAAGAGAATGAGCATCAAGTTGATTTCATTGCAATATGGTCTGCATCATTTTGAGAGTGTGTATGCGTGCACAGTCTATCTGCCAAATTGCTGACGCTCTGGGGATCTAGGTCGGGCACTAGAGGAAGCACTGAAGGACAAAAGGTCTGAACACGCACATATAAATCTCTTCTTTCAGAAATACGCCCTGTTTTGCTGGGTCACATGGGTGAGGCTGGAAAGAGATGTCAAATAGACAGAAAGAAGCTAAAGAGGCGCAGTCTGTCTGCAGTGTGAATGGCAGTTTGCGTGCAAGTGTGTGTGTGGTGAGCAAAACTGAGAGACTGTTAGTAGAGAAAGGTTTTTGACTGTGTGTTTATATGAGAGACTAATACAAGAGACATATTGACACACACACACACACACACACACACACGCATTAAGCGTTCAGAAAGCACAGCAGATTTGAAAATCCTGCTGTAGTTTTGAGTGGGCTGCGTGTGAACACAATTAAATGATCAAAAGCCTGACTCATTACAATCCTAAATGTAAACATGTTAAGAACGAGGGAATACACTTTCTCTTTCAATCTCTCACACACACACACACACACACACACACACACACACACACACACACACACACACACACACACACACACACACACACACACACACACACACACACACACACACACACACACACACACACAATTCCTAACATCTGTTCTTGTCTGTCTGTTCCAGGATTTGGAGCGACGCTGTTTTGCTGATAAGCAGATGATTTTTTTTGTATTGTTCAAAGGCAGCAAGATATGTGTTGCATGCACAAATATGTATACTGTTGCTAATGAGAACCCCCCCCTGTGCACAAACACACATTTATGTGCACACATTAACGACTGTGACAAACACATCTAGAGAAGCATGGATACACACACACAGTATGCAGAGAAAACTGATTTATAAACATATGCAAGCATGTACACACATGCACACTACATACACAGGCATCACAATTTTGTATCTATATTTATCTAATTAGGGCCACACCACAACAGTTGAACTAATTGAGAATGCACAAACATACATCAGTAAAGCATCTTGAAAGGCGGCAGGGTGCTTTTCATTTTATTTCACAAAGATTTAAAAAGTTCCATTTCTCATATCTCACACTTGAACTAACGGCTGTTTGTTTAACCACAGAATGTCCGTGTAATTAGTGGGAAAATAAAACCCCAAAACAGTTCACAACGGATCAATCACAACTAGTCCTTGTGTTTGATGGCAGTAGTTCAACATTACCGGCAGTGCACGTGGTTGTTGAAATAAAAAAAGACACATCAAAGTCTATAGGTGTATAGGTCTTGAGTACTACTGCATGTATGTTAAAAAAATTGTATGAAGCCTTTTGTGGATCCAGAGGGAGCTCATCCAAATCTGATGATTGAGTGATCTCAAGTGATGTCACTTCAGCGTTGGTCGGGTCCAAAGACTACAAGTTTGCAAATGAAGAAAAAAAAATCTCGGGGTGTGGAGTTCACCAGACCCCTTTAGCCCGCTCCTCATCTCTGCTTTAGGCTAGTGGCTCGATGCCACAGTAACCACTCCTAACATAACACACCCAAATCTCTGCTCGAGTTGTATTGTGGGTAATGTAGATGGCAGATTTTGACAAGGAAGACGAATGCGTGGAATAAAACAAGGCGATACATCTGGTTCTGCTGCACTGATTTTGATGCTTTATTTTTCTATTTTTGACTGTCATCATCATGAGTCTGTCAATGCAATAGGAGTGCAATGCCAGATCGGTGGAGTACTCTTATAAAGCTACTTAGAAATAATGAACTGTATGACTTTTATGTGTGGTAGCCATATAATGTCACACACCTTTATTATAATAACCATATTATTGCACATCAGTAAAGTTTCAGTTCATTATTGAGAGCCATCAGCCTCTACACAAAACAAATCATATTTACGAGAGTATAAAGCTCCTGAACAGCACTGACTCGGCCTAATTGTCTCACTTAGAGTAGTTAATTTGTTAAGTAGTTTATTTAATCACTTCCATTTCCTCCTTTGTAATAATTAAGCATGACATTCATTATGGATTATTATATTTCTGTGTTATGAGGGCGGCAGGGGGTTCCATGATACAGCAGGTCTGCACAAAATAAATGTCATTTTATTCACCATCAATCCCCTAAGGCCTTAATAGCCAATTTTCAATTATTTGGATCCATCCAGGACTTTTAAAAAGTTAGGTTTTTAATAGAGACTAAATAAAGAGGCTACAAAAATATATATCTTATACAGTGCAGCAGCAGGATGGTATTTTTCCCACTTGGTATTATTACTATAGGGATTGGCTGCTTTGTATATTAGCATATTTGCACAACTTGAATGCAGTTGATTTTGTTGAATGGTGGCGACGTATAGTGCTAGTAAGAGATTCTGTAGAGTGAAAACAAAGCACGTAGGTGTGATCAGCCGATTGGTTTATAACCATCAAACTAGAGGCTTGAGACTTTAATCTGCAACGTAACCAAGAGCCACTTCTTGGATAGGCTCTGTTTACAGTGATTTACTGACCAACTGTGTAGCTCTTATCAAATGTTTAGTTAGTACTGAAGTACCAGAAAATGCTGTCTATGTCTGAGGAACCTTGTACACTTATAAATATTAAAATATTG
The DNA here is from genome assembly GCF_010015445.1 of Perca fluviatilis. Taxonomy (NCBI): domain Eukaryota; kingdom Metazoa; phylum Chordata; class Actinopteri; order Perciformes; family Percidae; genus Perca; species Perca fluviatilis. The sequence goes on along the minus strand of NC_053118.1, from coordinate 14,299,893 downwards.
AGTTGTTGTAGATGCTGGCATGTAATCTGGCTTTGCCCTGCACACAAGAAAAACACCTATAGCCAGACACCATCCACCATTCATGTCTCGAGACATGAATGGTGGAGGTATTTTTTCTCAAAGTGCTCATCTAATTGACAACTTTGGTATGATAGACCATCAGCCTTGAAATGTGCCATTTGCTTTGATTGTATTCATCACTCAAGGAGTGATCTGTGTTTTGTGAAAATGTATTTGCCCCTCCCTCTAGGGAGGTCAGAGGTCAAGTATCAGCAACAGAACACATCCCAGGAGCTGGTAGGGATTTATTGTCTTGCTCAAGGACACTTCAGCTTAGTGGAAGCTGCTTGAATCTGTAAGTAAATGCCTGCCTTCCAAGCTGATGGACAGTTTTCCAAATGATTACGCCACACTACTGCCCGACATGTAATTTGTAAATTTTCATATAACCTAACCTCTTTAGTTTGGTGAAAACCCTCATCTCAGCTCTTCTAGGCACAATAATAAGGATATTTCCAGAGAACGGAAGAAATAAAATAATATCTCTGAATTATATAACCCTTATTTGTGCCCTGTCCCTCCCATCTGTGGCCTTATGATGACACAGAGATTAAAATTCCTCTTGCTCAGTCAGGCCTGACAAATATTCCAATCGTGAATGAAAAAAAAGAAGAAAAAAATAAGTTTTATTACGAAGCACAGGTCCACATGAATACACATTTGCGCTCATACACAGATGGAAGCACAGATAAACATGAGCACAAGCGCAACACACACACATGCGCAACACACACACACATGCGCAACACACACACACACACACACACCCACACACACACACACACACACACACACACACACACACACACACACACACACACACACACACACACACACACTCCCATCTAATCTCCTGAGCTCCCGGAGTTCCTGGCCATAGGCCATTAGAATGGGCTAACCGAGTAGAGAGGGAAAAGGAGAGCGAGACGGAGCAAAGGAGGAATGGGAGGGAGAGAGTGGCAGGCAGGCAGAGAGAGAGAGAGAGAGAGAGAGATGAGATGAAAAACAGGAGGGAGGTGGAGAAAAGGCAGGAGACATGGAGACAGTGAGAGGGAGAGCGCTTGTCTTTGGGAAATGGAAATCCTTTACAATCTAAAGTGGTTTCCTCTCCCTTCCTTCCTCCATCCTGTGCTCCGTGCCCTCTCCCTCCCCCAGAGCTCCCACGCTGCTAACTAGAAAACTGTCAGTGTATTTAACATTGAGCCCAATACAAAGCTGAGGATTTTACAAAGAAAATCTTTTTTTTCAGAGAACAGAGCACAGTGGCAGAATGTAACTAAGTACATTTACTCAAGTACTGTATTTGAGTACAATTTTGACGTACATGTACTTTACTTGATTATTCATTTTATGCTTTATACTTCTCCTCCACTACATCTCAGAGGGAAATATTGTACTTTTTACTCTAACACTATATTTATGTTGCATTAGTTACTTTGTATATATTGATGCTAACACTTTTCTACTTTTACTTAAGTGAAAGATGTAAATATTTCTTCCTCTGCTGACAAAGCAAAAATGTTGCTTTCTTTGTTCATTGAAATGGCAATGCATTAAACAGTAATTATCAGGAAAGTGTTGTTTAGGGCTAACATTTTAATGTATCTATGCACCATATATTCATATATTGTTCCAGAGAGAAACATTCACTTTTTAGGGTAAAAGAAGCAAAGAAGCCTTGAGGGGCTTGTGGGGTTTTCAAAAGCTGAGGAATCGTGAAATTTCAGAACTCAACAACAATTTAGAAATTATTTAGATGAAGCAAGACCACCACAGAAATTGGGATCAATATCCCTGCAGACAGCAAAGGAACAAGACTATTTATTTACCTTTATTTTTATCTTTTTGTCTCTCACGCTCTCTATACTCTTTCCTCTCTGCAAAATCTTACTGAAAAGAGGATGTCTGCTAAATCATCACTTTCAAGGGGTCCCCTTCCTTTTCTGTCAGCCCCAGGTTATTTTTACCCCCACCCTCCCCTCCCCCGCCTCCTCCCATCCATCCCTTCCTTTCCAAGAGAACTCTCGGTGCCAATTTGTACTCCCTTAGTCACGCTAAGCACTTATCTTGTCCCCACTGAATGCCTCTGCAATCAAACCAACACTTATCCGGTTGTAAGGCATTATAATGGCCGCCTGATAATGAAACTCCTTCATTGTGCGTTAACATGATGATGTCTACATCACAAGCAGCGAAATTGCTGATGTGGGCCACAGCCTGTAGAAATCGCCTATGCTGCTGCAGCTGCTGCATTCAATAATAAGCATAAATCTACAGCTGAAGATATCAGTTTGCATTTTGAAACACTCTCACTAATGTTAAGCATTCATAAAGGCCTCGTCTGGAGTATATCCAGAGTATAGTGCCTGATCCAGTGCCAAGATTACCCCTACTATTTACATGCAAACACACAGACTCTTTGCTTTTTACAAAACAAAATTTTTTTACCTGGATTTTATGTAATAATGAAAGTTGTGTCTCTTCTACAAGATGACAAAAAGAAAGCCAAACATTGCACATCTCATTCACTGAACTTTTTTTAAATCTAATTCTGGACAAGATCTAGGAAACATGAACATGGACAGCGGATGCACCAGCAGTTCTATTTATGCTACATTGGGTGTCTGCTTAAACGTACGTGTACACACCTTTCCAGTCTTTCCATATATTACATATATGAAAAAGGCTAAATACTTGGTCAAAATGTGACACAAACAAGAGTAAATAGTGCATTTGTTGAGGACTATTTTCAGCTGCGGATTAATACACATTTGGTGCTCTAGTGAGTGTTTATGGAAGAACTATGTGGGATTTACTCAACATAAACATGTGCCCATGTCCATTGTAATGAAAAAACATGTCACCCAGTGCAAGGGTGTGGCTCATTGGTGTGTTTTAACAGTTTTTGGACACTTTTGGAAATTGCTATTGCAATACTCGTTAGTAGAATAGTCTGTTTGTTTTGCTTTCTTACAGTGATGCTTTAGCTGCTTGCTCTCACCTCTGCTTGCATATTCTTGCTTCTGTGAGAAACTACGAGATGGATACTTAAATTCTTTTTTTTTAATGTATATTTCAACATTTACTGTATATGACCTCCTCAGTACTGCGTAAGCATAGCCTACCAATAGCACAAGCCTGTACTGCAGTGACTGGAAACGTGGCCCTTAGCTGAAGCTAATTAGCAGCAAGATGCCTCCCTTCTTCACAGACGAAAAACTTCTTCAGAAAGTTGCAAACCAATTGAAAACCAAAATAAACAGGCTAGAAGTGAATGTGGAAGTGAATGGGCCTTGTGGGAATAACACCACTTTACCATGACAAAACAGTGGATAACTGTATGCTGACACACATTTAATTAGCACCAACAAGACTACAAAGAAACAGGAGGGCTGTGTACCAGGTAATAAATCTACAAGTGATAGTCCTCCCTTGCACTCTCTTGGTGCAAAGTCTAAGAGTAAATCATTTTCCTGGGAAATGGGAGGACGAGTAACGGGCAGAGCGCAGCACCCTGAGATTTGTGATATGACCGGCTGGCCTGCATTATCGTCCAGGCAGAGCGCCTCTTCAACCCCTGTACTTAGTAGGGAACATCTGTGGAACTAGCAACAAAACAACTCCCCACAGCTAGTGTGCAACAGATATGCTGTACTGCTGCAGGACCCTGGATCTCCGTCTGATGAACTGGATTATGACTTATCGTCCCACAGCAGGGGTAAGGACTGAGAGTAACTCAAAAAGCGAAAGGCTACATGAAAATATTTAGTAAAAAAAAGGAATCTTCTGACTTGACAAAACAGTGTTTCCTCTAGGATTTTTTTTTCAGCAGCTGGTGGAAAGGGTTAATGTTGATTAGGGTTGAAAATTAGTGGGGGTGCACTAGTCTAGTAGCTACACTGCTGGCCAGCAACAGCAATGAAAAATATCGTAGGTGTTATGGGTCCAGAGAGTGGTCCCATACAAACAGTGTGTCTGTGTATGCAATGGTTACTCAAAAGCATCATATGTGTTACAATTATATTCCAGGATATTGTGTCCTTTCTCTCACACAAATAGTTCTATTTCAGTTTTTGGACCATAATAAAATCAGATCAGAGTCCATTCAGTTTACAGATATCACATATAATGAACAATTACAAATACATACCATATTTTACAATGTACAACTCAGATCACATTTTCACTTACTACGACCGCTAATTTGTCATTACAACACTGTAGGGCTGTCCCAAACGATTATTTTTTAAACGATTATTCGAGCAATTATTTTTTCGATTAGTCGACTAATCTAACGATTAATTTTTCAATTAATCGAACGATTAATTTTTCACTTAACGATTAATTTCCCATTGCTCAATTATTAACAATTTACACAAAACTAATTTCAATAAGGCTCAAATCTCTATTTATTCAAATTGTTTAACACTGCACTGTTATTATTTTTTAGTGCAACCTGAAGCCAGATATAGGCTATCAATCCAACCACAAAATAAAGTCACTTTCAGGAAGAATACAAAAATTAAAAACTTAAAGTAAACAGAGCAAGTGCAAAAAGAGTAGCCTGTATCTGCATTTTTTTTTTTTTTTAGTTTAATTATTTGTATCTAAAGGCTGGTTACGCACTGTAGGGAGGAGAAGTTGGACAGGTTTTTTTTGTCTCGTTCCAGTGATTGGCACATCTGGGTGATGGCGTCAGATATGCATTAGAATGTTAGATGTATTTCCACTCACATACCCAACAACTGCTGAACAACGCCGACACACAGTCCTCGTCTTATCCACCACTCTCTCGCCTGTAGCCTACTACTGGAACTGACCCGAAGACCGACGTTTTCGAGGCAGGGACGGCACCAGGCGGGAGGGCATGACATGGGACCTGACAAAAAACTGCATGTAGGCGGAGAGCTCTGCTAGCTTCAAAGCTACAGATTAGGTGTTCCTAGAACCCGCGTATCTAACAGTAATTCCGCATTACATTAGTTCCGCATTACATTAATTAATTTGCACGCAAGTTTTATTTATTTTATATAGTGACGTGTCGACGCAAATTATTTGTGTCGACGCATTTACGTAATCGATGCCGTCGACTACGTCGACGAATCGTCCCAGCCCTACAACACTGTATACATGCATTCCTTCTGGCTTTATACTTAAATATGAGCAGGCTAGTCCATATTGTGAACAAATTAAACACAGTATGTAACTTAAAAGCATACATAACTCAATGGTGATATCAAGTAAAGTCAGCGTTTGCTTTTTTTTGGCCAAAGTAAGGTTAGGATAACATTAAAACCTTAGCTTCACAAGCCTAAACTGAAGCAACTTGAACTGTATGTAAATGTGAGTTTTAAATAGTAAGTGAATACAAAGTGTCACAGGAATACGTCTCTTCAGCGGGTTGCCACTCCAAAATGTATAGCGGAAACACTGCAAAAAGAATCCTGCATATCGTGGCAGCACACCCAATTGTGAAAAAGATCATACTGCACATAGGGTCAAATGATGTTGTAAAGCAACAGTCTGAAGTACTGAAACGGGACTTTATTGATCTGCTGAACGCAGTCAGCTCTCTGAATGCTGTGTCCCTCTACCACCAGTCAGAAGAGGTGTTGAGAGATTGAGCAGATTGTTAGCAATGAACTGCATGTACCACCCATTCAGTGCATTTTATTAACAATTTCAACTTTTTCTGGGACTTCAGACATCTTTTTAAGGCAGACAGACTTTTCCTTAGCAAGTCAGGAGTAAAGCTGTTCACCTCGAACATATTTTACTTCCTGAGTCACCCTGTTCCCTCTGCCAAGGACACAAGACATGAGGACTCTAAACAAGAGGAAGACATAACACAGCGTGGCAGAGATCCACCTCAGCCCCCAGCTGAGGAGAGCTTTGACCGTGGGACACTCAGAGCTAGGACGAGGACTCTCAACCCCCCTCACCAACACTAACGCCCATCTCCTTTACCACTCCATACCACCGTTATCTCAACTCAACCTTTCGCCCCTTTCCCCCTCCTCCCCCTGTTGGAGCTCACTGACCAGATAAAGGAGCTGGTTAATGCTGGAAACAAATTTACCCACCGCCCTACTCCCATTATTCCCCCCCTGGCGTCCACCTGTCACAGTTTTGACACAACCTCCGAAGGTAAAACGCCAGGCATCTTGGGCCCCTCCACAACGGCAACAACCTCTGTCTCCACAGCCTGATAAGGATGCTTGTGTATGCTTGGGGTGGCTGTGGCTAAGTGGTAGAGAGGTCACCTGCCAATCGAAAGGTTTGTGGTTCGATCCCTGGCCCTGCAGTTCCATGCCAAAGTGTCCTTGGGCAAGACACTGAACCCTGAGTCGCCCCCGATGCTGCGCCATCGGAGTGTAAATGTGTGTGAATGTTTATCTGATGAGCAGGTGGCACCTTGTAAAGCAGCCTCGGCCACAGTGTATGAATGTGTGTGAATGGTTCCTGTACTATGTTAAAGCGCTTTGAGTAGTTGTTAAGACTAGAAAAGCGCTATATAAAAACAGTCCATTTACAAAATGCAGCAAGCTTTAATTGACATGTGCCAAGATATGGCTAGTGGAGTTGTTCCGATACCTATATATATAAAAAAAAAAATCAATTAAACAGATTTGTCTATTTCTTACGCTGCACTGTAACCTTTATTCTTATATTTTATATCTGTCTTAATCTATTTTAGCACTTTTATTTTTTATTCTCTTCAACAAATGTGATGAGAATGTGTTTCAATTGATTTTAATTGCTCTTTAATGTTTTATGTAAAGCACTTTGAATTCCCCTGAAATGTGCTATGTAAATAAACTTGCCTTGCCTAGAATATCACCACATTAAAGCAAATTAAGGTTGGTTTTGGTTTGGTTTGTAAGCATTGTGATGTGATCATAAATAAAACAGATGTTATTTTCCATGTGTAAATCATACTAAGCAGCATCGTATAGCATAGCATAACTGGCAAACATAATAATCATGAGCTGGAGCACTGAGGCTGTACTGAATCTGTTTTTTTAAACTCCACTTCAAGTAACAGCAATACAAAAAAAATATGAATTGAGAAAATGGAAGAGTAACAGATAATTATCACTAGGTTTATAGAATATTCTGTCTTTCCCCCGGCTGTGCTGTAATGATGTCACGACAGGCATTTCAATATGCTTTTAGAGCTCAAAGCAATATTTGATTATGTGATGCCAAAGCAGGTACTAGATTTGACTAGATTTATATAACTAGCCAGTTAGAAAGATCCAAGAAATAACGAAAGTAAAACAGTTTTCAGGGGACATTCAATAACGTTTGGTTTCATTATCATGTTAAAACAGGTAGGACTGCAATCATTTACTCAAAATATCTTATCTGAAGTAATCACAGCAGATGAAGTCTTAGAATTTGCATGAAGGTCTCTGCCATCGCTATCAATCAGAATGACTTTTCCTTCACTCATGCTATTGAACCTGATGTGCTGATTACAGGCCATTTGTGCCGTTGTCCTGAACCATGTCAGTGTACCTTTGAGTACAGCCCTGGCAGATGAGCAGCAATCATACTGAACACATGCTCTTGTGTGCCTCTTCAAAAGCAGACGACTACAATCATATTGATTAATGCTTTGTTCAGACCACTCCAACAATCAAGCAGACCCTCAACAGAAGACACTTGAGTGAGCCTCATTCACCACAGAGGCTATTTGAAACACATTGTGGCTGTTGTGTGGCGTTCTCTATTTTGACTTGGCCAATGGCGACAATGCCAACATCTTGCTTTCAAAAGCTGCTTAACTCTGACTATCATTAGGGTGCAATCCTGAAATCATCATCATGGAGAAGTGAAACCAAATAAAGGTACTCTAGCAGTGCATCATTTAGATAGATTAAAGGATGGCATGGTCATTATGGGAGTCAATACTGTTGTTATGTATACAGTGTAACATCACACACCCTTACAGTACCACATAAGTAAACTCACAATTCTGAGGCAAACAGAAGAACCTTGTGCAACAGCACGCACAGCACGATTGAAGTGCTTTGTTTTAATTTGACGTCACACTTTCAGACAGACATTTTAGCCCACTGTTAAAACATTTAGGCATTGATTAATTGGGGATGCAAAAAAAGTACTACAGGACGGGAAATATACAAAAAAATACACTCCCTAGAGTGCACTGTTTGGTCTGCCTGTAAGCTGCCAAGCTAAGGAACTGTTTGTTATTTATTTCAGGGGCCACCAGAGGAGTTTGGGGATCTTTAGTCAAAATAGACCTGACCCTCCCATAATATGGAAAAATTGCACATGGCAAAGATGTAAAGACGCCCATTGTTCTTTTACAGCCATGACATATGTGAGTTAACCTCTGCATTCTCATCTAACGCATCACACTCCTCTGTTATGGTGTGGTGGCCATTTCAGGAGATTTATTCACTGACATTGTTGTGGAAACACAATAAGCATGGAAACTAAATGCACACTTCCTGCATTACTTCAAATACTAAGTTACTCCTCTACTAAACTAGTATTTACATGAAATAAAACAAAACATTGAGACCATCCAACAAAGCACACTGGGTAATAACAAATTCAACACTGGTTGCTATGGACTCGTCACCAGGCTTCCTGAGTCATTGTATATTTTAGCATAGGTAAAGCTGCCAAAGCTGAACATTATCCAAAACTCCATTTCTAAGACGAGCATCAATTTGGGAGCTTGGATGCTACCACTCCTTCCTTCTCAAATGCCTTGATAAGGCTGTCGTTTGCATCATTTCACAAATAATCACCAGGACCAAAAGGATATTTGAGTCGGGTATGGCTGCAGCCTGGAGACCTCCCGTCTCATGCCATCCCGGCTTGGTGCTGTCCACGAGCTTCGGCTTTTCAAAATAAAAGCCTGCGTCTGTTCCGCTATATATTTTCGTACGGTGTTTTGGATGTTTTTGAACTAAACAGTATGGCAATCATGCTAATGAATAAAACTATTTTTTCAGCAGATGTCTTAGTTACAACACGATGGAGCTAGCAAAGCAGTTTTGTGTTTATATGTGCGAGCGGGATTTATTCAGTTTGGGAAATCCCACGGTCTCTAAAGCTACAGCTCAAATTGTCTGGCTGACTAAACAGGGAGGGACCCATCTGCTAGCAATAGGGGCCGAGACTGAGAGAGCTATATGGAGCTACATGGATAAATATGCACCAAACAAGCCACTTTGAAATGTTGCTGAAATGTTTTCATGAATACAAAAGTTGGGTGACCCTCCCCCCTAGACTAAAAATAACTGGATGACCCTCCAATCAACAAAGAATAAAAAGACATGACCCTCCCCTATTTTCCTCCGGTGGTCCATTCCATAAATACTGAACGGTCCCTAATCAATTCCATTTTCCTAGACTGAAATCTCATATCAGAGTTTGTCAGTTATGACTTTGCAAGTCACACACATAACCACACTGGATAAAGTCAATGGATTCTCACTCACCTTTGCATTGGTTGGTGTTCTTGTCCAGGATCGCCTTTGTTGACACAATCTTCCCATATCTGTAAAAACAACAATGACATATTCTGATTAGTTGTTATATCAGTTTTGCTATTTTTAACATCTGGAGCAATAATGGTTGTTGTTTGAGTGTTATGGATGTGGCATTGCTCTAGGGTAGTGGTGGCAATGTCTGTAGTGGTCATTCTGTCAGTCCACCATTTTGGTCCTAGAAATATTTCAACAACTTCAAATGTTGTACAGAGATTCATGTTCCCCAGAGGTTCAATTGTAATTATGTTAACTTTTTATATATCAGGTAAAAATAGTTGTCCATTGTCGGTTTGTGCAAAACTAATGACATTTCCCATCAGCGTTAGCTTTTGTGTTAAGTGCTAATTAGCAAATCTAAACATGCTAACATGCTAAACTGAGATGGTGAATTTGATACACATTATTCTTGCTACTAATCGGCATGTTAGCATTATCATAGTTGTCATGCTAGTATTAGCATTTAGCTCAAAGCACCACTTAAGTAGTGTCGAAATTCAAGAAATGTTACCTCCTCTGAGACAATAGTTTTAGGTGCAACTGTAAAGATGTTTCCACAAAGGACAAAATTAAATTAAACTGAACAAAGTCTATTCATAAAACAGTTTCTCGGGTGTCTACAAGAGACTCCACATCATCAGTTACATTTTCTATCTATGCTCCTATCCATCCATTCTGTCCTTATCTGTTTCAAATCTCACCCGTAGGCCTCAGAACACAGACAGTACTGTCTCATAAATGATGGTAATAACTAGACATCGGTATGGCACCCAATCCTGCTTGGAGGGCCTATAAGAGAGACAAACGCCATACCTCTTTCTATCTGTTCTCTGTGCCAACTTTTAATGTCTGTCCGTTTCAATACTTCACTGTCTGTCTTACGTTTGAACCTGTGCCTCTCTTTGTCTTCTTCCTTTATTTCCCCCTTTATCACTTTTCTATTCTCCAGCTCTCTGTTCTCAGAGAGAAGTTAATAATGTTTCTTATCAGCCCATACTTTCAGTCCTCCTGGAAAGAGAGAAAACTGAGAAAGAGGCTGAGAAGGTTTGAGTAGAGAGGAAAGAAAAGACAGAGAGAGGGGGAGAGAGACTCAAGACCAGAAAGCTTGGATCGCTGAGATCAGTCTGGATCACTGCCTAGCTCTGTGGATGAGACTTTTTAATTAATGTTTTAACGCTGCTGCACAATGACAGACTGGCTGAGTGACTATCAAACAGATTGACAGACTGGCTAGCTGACTGGCTGATGGCCACAGGTGAGGGATGGAAGCATATTCCCTCTTCCCTTTCACAGAAAAAGAGGGAGACAACTAGGAGGGAGACAGAAAGGATAGAGAAATCAAGAGAAGATACAGTGTGGGAGGTTACAAGCCGAGAGGGTGAATAAAGCGACGGGAGGAGGAGAGAGACACTCGGAGGGATGAGAAAGAGATGAGGAGAGGGAGAGCAGTCAGTCAAAAGATAAAAAAGAGACACTGAAGGCGAGGAGGAAGCGAGGTATTCAGGGAGCGATAGGGAGATAGTAAGAGGTGTTTAATAAAGAAGAGATCATTTAGTTGTCACCATCAGGAGAGTCTCTGTCAGCCAACTGCTTCTGTCAGTTAGAAAAAGAGAACAGAGACGAGCTCGCCTGACAGCTTCACATCAAACTCTATTGGGACAGGAGACTTTAGAAATAACGACAGACAAAAGGCTTTAAAAGGCTGCTATCACACATAACACGATAGCTGAGCAGCGTATGATCTTGAAATTGGGAGAGAGAAAATCACTGCTTTTTCAGACAATGCATAATTTCACAGATTTTTTCTGCAATTTGAGATATTTTTAGGGTATTTACAAACCCACCGATTGTGTCAGGCTAAAACCAAATCTGATGTTTGTCTGAGTGTTGTTTTTTTACAAAGTCATAGCTGGTGGTAAACAAGGTCTTTGGCCTGCAATTTGGGGAGCAATCCAACTGTTGCAGATGCAAAAAACACTGGAAAAACAAGGCAGGTCTAATCGCCCACACACATACGCAAAGACAAACACACATGCAGACGCACACGAGAGGCAACATCGTAGATCAAAAACACCAAAGCGGTAATCACACACATTACACACACCATCTGGCAATACCCAGATCTTTGTTGACTTCGGCCTCAGTGTGATCCAAACTTGGTGTGTGTGTGTGAGTGTGCGTGCAAACACATACAATGCATGTGTGAGTGAGTGTGAATGCATGACAAAGATCTCATGCACCATTGGTGTTTTGGCAGGTTGTTTTTCCCGGCAGAAAACTGAAACATTTCCAGACTGTTTGTTCGTTTGCGTGTGTGTGTGTATCGGTAAAAAAAGAAAGAGTGAGAAAGAAAAAGAGAGATGTACTTGGCCTGACACATTATGAATCTTGAAAAAATATGTTTGGAGTGGAAAACAAACAGCGTATATTTAATGCGTGGCTGTGTCTGTGCGTGTGTGCGTGTTATCCTCAGATCAACGTGTGTGACGTACAAGTATAAATCCGCCTGTTCATTCTCTAATATAATGTGATAAAAACACAATTAAGCTAGACTGAAAAACAAAGGAAGAGTAGGAGGAGAGAGAGATGACACAATGGCCTTGGGGAAAATTCAAATTACAACAACACTGCGCCATTCCAAAATGGTGTCCCCTTCTGGACTTGATTCAGTGGTAAAATTCCATTTTATCCAGACAGCTACAGCGATCTGCTACTGGGGTGAAGAAATGGAAGAAAGTATTGATAATAGATCAGACGATAAAGTAAGGGTGTAGACGAGAGCTTGGAATAAGAGGAGAGGAAAAGTGCAGAATGTCCTGTTCTGTCTTAAAGTCCCAACTGGAGCCCTTTCATTGATCCAGCAGAAGCCGGCGCTAGTTGAAATAACATCGACCCACACTTGACCCAACGGCTGTGACACATGAGATACACATAAAAAAAACTATTCAAATACTTACGACAAATCAACAAAAGACTCCAAGGAGCCAGATGGTTAGAGTTAGCACTTCCTTATTCCATTATTCTCCATTGCGCCAAAGAAGCAGTAAGTGAATACGTTCTGAAAGGGATCTGGGTATGTCATTTGTTTCCACTGGATGTAAATCATGACTAAAGAGTCCATTATGGGAGTTAAGTGTGAAGCAACAGTGGAGCAATTTCCAACGTGCTAGACAAAGTGATCTAAACCACAGCCGGATCTGTAGTTCTGTAACCAAACTTGTATCTTCCCTTGATGTATATTGAAATTGTATTTCCAGTCTGCTCAGTTCATTCCCATAATGTCTGTTATTGTCAGTCCCATCCATGTGACACCACTTTTGTTCCCAATCCTGATTCCCCGTGCGTGTTGTTTGTTTTCAGGAGTGAAACCCTTCGAATACTAAGTTTTTCTTTTTCTTACCCTGCTGAAGTATCTACATTTTGTCAAACATCATAAAGTAATGCCAGGAGTAGCTCTCTCTTTTCTTTGGCTTTGTAGAAAAGCTACAAAGCCCCACAAAACAGTACTAAGCCAGAGAAGACCTTTTAGGACAAGCTACTTGTCTTCTTCAACACATGGAAACTCCTTAGTATTTTTGCCAAAACAGAACTTTTGATTTTTTTTTCCCCACCGAGATATGCGATACACAAAGACAGTAAAAAAAAAAAAGTGACAGTATTTTCCACACTGTCAAGGTTTAAGGAGGAATGTCAACATGAAACTCACCCAATTTTGGCAGGCTTGACAAAATCTGTGTGCACCTTGGCTGTGTGTGTGTGTGTGTGTGTGTGTGTGTGTGTGTGTGTGTGTGTGTGTGTGTGTGTGTGTGTGTGTGTGTGTGTGTGTGTGTGTGTGTGTTGTGTGTGTGTGTTAATGACTGATCCTCAGAGGGCCCCCACAGCGTCAGATCTGTGTTTTCATTTGCTTGTGGAGCACTGTCAGTCAATGGATGCTCATCGTTTGATGTCTACTGAAGCACAGTTGCCACACACCAACACACACATCATTTCTACATCTCTCCAGGATGTCTGTGAGTGTGTACATACATTATGGATATGTGCATGTTCTCTGAGTTTGTAAGTTGTGCGTGTTGTGTCTGAGGCTGTGTATGTGTTTGAGCGTGTGTGTGTGTGTGTGTGTGTGTGTATGCACGTAGGTTGGTCTCTGTGTGTGGTATCCCCTAATTGGGGATCCAATGCAGTTGTCTTGTCTCTTGCACTTCCTTCATTTGTCCCTCTCTCTGCCAGTTGGACTCACACAGAGGGAGGGACTGAAAGAGTGCAGTGCTTCAGAAGTCTTTGAATTCATTCCCCACATGTAGTTTAACATGTTCAGAGGCTATACAGAAATAAAGTCTTGGAGTTTGTCCATGATGAAAAGGCAATGTGCTATGACTTCAGAAGATAGCTTGATGTCACTGAAACAAGTTTATCTGCCAAAAGGGCTTTTTATGATGTTTCAGTGTCTGCAAGGCCAGTTAGGTGGTGCATTCAGGAATTGGTATTACATGCAGTAAACTAGTACTGTATGACCACAAATATGTGGTCATCATAAGGTAAACAATCACAAGTATAAACAAAACAAAAAAAGCTTTAGTTGAATTTGTTTTCCTATCCTTAGTGTGAACTTTTGCCATGAAGATTTATGTCAGACCAAAAAGCTGGGTAATACTCTATTTCAAATACATGGAGGGTGAATTGAGTTTAAATGAGTTTAATCTCCACTACGTCACTGGCCATAACTCTTCAGAGAGCTCAATACATTCTCCATTTAGGATCCTTAACATAGGATCTTTTTGTCAATGTAGTTAAAGTGAAATTACGTGTGACAACACCAGTGTTGGCAAAAGATCATGACTTTCTAGAAAAGAGCTAGTTGGTACTATGAGTTGTCCGACCACGTCAGAAGGCAAAAGTATTTATAACTGTTCCAAATGGCCACACTTGAGGTGGGGTGAAAATCTGACCATTATAGAGAGGAGTGTGATTCCATAATAGCTCAAATGGGGAAAACAGAGCATGCTTTCAGACTCTTCTGCAGAGCACTTGGCAGGTAACACTGTTAGTGCCTGGCACTCAGTTATAAACACAACAAGTGACAGAAATAGATGTGTAACGAACATAGACTGTAAAAAATAATGGACGTGATGTCACCCAGTGATTTGTGGACTGCCGTTTTGAAGCCAGCTGTTTGCATTTTGGCCGTCGCTATCTTGGTATTTTGGAGCCATAATTGACCATATTTGGACAAGAGGGCGGAGCTGGGGAGGATGACGCGGCCAAGCCAGTGTTGGTTGTGGTTACAATCGCAAACGTAAATGCGGACCTCCAGGCACTGGCGCCGTACATCTGTATTTACGGCAGCACAGAAAATCAGCAAACTTTCTCTTAAAATACCAGCTAACACTAGCTATCTAGCTTAGGTTGGCAAGGTGCTACCGAACACTGAACAATACATTTTTAGGTGACCAAGATGTTCCAATTAACTTTGATGAAGTGAACACACACAGCGAGACACACTCAGAAACAAGTTCACAGCTATTTTAATGTACAAATGGCTATGGTTAGCATTGCTAAGCCTCTGTTATCATTGACAGGTCAGGGTGTAGCCACGCCCCCAAACCATCCCCTGTTTTATCTTCTATAATAATTTACTAAATGAACATCATGCTGTATTGCAGTGGTGGGGGAAGAACTGAATCTCACTGGCTATTTCAACCGGTTGCAGAACAGTGCACACGTACGCGCACGGGCCACGGTGGAGCGCTCCATCGGATTGATTAGGGCAGATTGCTCTGTCTTGCATCAGCAGGGGGGGACCCTACTATAAACGGGAGAAAAAGTCTGCAACATTGTTTTAGCCTTTTGGGTTCTGCACAACATCGCGCAGGAAAACTGGGTGCCATAGCCGTTCCGCAACCAGTGGAAATTAGGAGTCAGTACTTAAAGCGTATCTTCCAATTGTTATCGGTATTTTTGAGAGTATGCGTGGAGTCAAATTTTAGTTTATAAGCATAATTAGATCGGACCCACTTTTAAGATTCACCGTATTCTCGTTTTTGGGTCAAATGGCCTCTTTGAATGGGAGAGCTAGGGGCACTCTCATGCTAGTCTCAAAATAGCTATTTTCGAAATACTAAGAAGGCTCGACACAACATGAAACTTTGCTTCAAGTATCACCAGGAGCTCTACACCTTAACGCAAGCATTGACAACATTCTTTGTGTACACAGATTTACTAAAAAGAAAGTTTCTGAGCAACTCACCGCAGCTGTTGTTGTTTCCGGCCACTACCACCTCGGCAGTCAAAACGAGTCAATATTCGAATGCGAATGAACAGACTCCATATGAGGCTCCTTTTTCAACTACAAGGTCAATATTGTTTTTCAATAGCGACAAAACAACAACTTATCCGTGCATTTATATGGAACTAAGCTTTAGGAGCTTTCCGTCTTTACTCTCCTCCCTGTTACGTTGCATTCGGAAATCGATTGTTTTTGACTGATAAAATGGCCGCAGCCGGACAGCTGCGGTGAGTTGCTCAGAAACTTTCTTTTTAGTAAATCTGTGTACACAAAGAATGTTGTCAATGCTTGCGTTAAGGTGTAGAGCTCCTGGTGATACTTGAAGCAAAGTTTCATGTCGAGCCTATTTCGAAAATAGCTATTTTGAGACTAGCATGAGAGTGCCCCTATCACTCCAATTCAAAAGGCCATTTGACCCAAAAACGAGAATACGGTGAATCTTAAAAGTGGCGATTCGGTCCTAAATATGCTTTTAAACTAAAGTTTGACTCACGTACATTCACAAAAATACCCTAGGATGCATTTTGGCGAGAGTTACGCTTTAAGTAAAAGTATAAATAACCAGAGACATATTTAGTTTAGTAAAAGTAGAAGTACCACAATGACAACCCTACTTAAGTAAAAGTAAAAAGTACCTGATTTTAAATGTACTTTAAGTATCAAAAGTACTTGCATAACGATTTATTCTGTTAATCTTATTTGCATATTACCATTTTAAATGGTAAAATGCAAATAAGAAAAAAAAAGTTGGTTAGTTGGTTAGTTTGCACCTTGGTGAGTGAGGGTACTGTGTCTAGCGACCCGCGATTTACAAAGGAGTGGTTCAGTTATTTTGATGCTGAGCTTCGACAGTATCCATGCTGTCCACTACCACAAACAAGGCCTGGCTTTTAAAAAAAGTTCATATCCTAACCAGCATAAAACGGAAATATGTTGTTAGAATCAGGATGCAGTTGGTTTTATTCATGGATGTATTTTAAGACAGTTTTATTTCCTTTAACCATGGGAGCGTAAGCAAATAAATTGTGTGAAGCAGCGGAAATGGGGAGGCGCTGTGAAGAGGTCCAGCCAAATAAATAAGATATGAACGCGTCTTAACGCAGCCTGGCGGAGAAGTAAACGACGCTGTGGAGAGAAATAGATGGCAACTATGATTTAAAAACGGGAATAATAAAAAAAAAAACATTTTCACTTTTACCGGAGACTGTATTACCGAGGGTCAGCAGCGCTGCGCCCAGGCTCAGGAGCACCGGAGCCAGCTTGGAAGCAGATGAAGGACCGGCGGTGCCCCATATATATCTATGGCAACCAAACTTCACTGGTGAGACAAACATGTGACGGTCAGGAAGACGTTTTGGCAGGGGGAAAAACTGATCAGAAAATGTAACGAAAATGTAACGGAACGTTGTAGAAATGTAGTGGAGTAGAAAGTATAGATAATTGCTGCAAAATGTAACTAAGTAAAAGTCAAAAGTATGCACTATTGATTCTACTTAAGTAAAGTACAGATACGTGAAAAATGTACATAAGTACAGTAACAAAGTATTTGTACTTGGTTACATTCCACCACTGCTGTATTGAAGCAGAATTGAAACGATTGAGACCATAAACTTGTTAGAAAACCGAGGTAATAAATCAAGTGAGAAGTAGGGTCAACTTCCCATAGACCTCTATAGAAACTGACTTCTTTTCGGAGCCAGTGGAGTTGCCCTTTGCTGGAAATGAGATAGAATACAGGTTTAAGGCACTTTCGCATCAGCATCACCGGAATTCGCTGCTAGGGAACAGATCAAATATGGGTTAAAGAACGTTATTAAAATTGTCAGACACAGGTGTCGGGGTAGGCACCTACCAACAACTATTCAAGAAAAAGGTTTAAGCCGTATTACTTAAATTAATTCTTGTCCACAGAGTTTTGCTAATAAGACAGTAAGATAATTAAAGATGGAATCCGTCTATGAAATACTAGACAATACATTTTAGGACAGACAGATATTTCTAGGTTTCAGGTTTCACATCAATCAACTGCTACCAAATATCAAGCACATTCGTTGGGACGCTTTTCCAATTTACATGAATTGGCATTTTCTACCTCAGCCTTCTGAGGATTAACGAGAGACTGCGAAGTCATTTAGTGTTTTATATAGGTCTTCAGTGATTTCTCCTTTTAGTGGATTTGAGCCGTTAAGTTTTCTGTCCTCATACAACCCCTCCATCATGAATTAGAGACTAGCAGATAGTTAGATAGATAGATAGATAGATAGATAGATAGATAGATAGATAGATAGATAGATAGATAGATAGATAGATAGATAGACAGACAATGTGTTGAGTCAGAGGAAGCGTGAGAGAGACAGACAGTGTCAGTTAAAATGAGAGAGAGAGAAATTGCCCTTGTGCTCTGCTTTAGATTCCGCTCACGTTCTGCTCTGTCCCCAGACGTTAAAAGTGTGTCCATAGTTTGGGCGACCGGGGGAGTGATTGGAAATGTCAGCTGACAACAGCACTTTTCACTGACACTCTGAGAACTGGCACAGAGACAGAGAGAGTGGGGTGAGGGGTAGACTGAGGGACAGGGGCAGAGAGAAAGAGAGAGAGAGAAGGATGGAGGGAGGAAATGAGGAGGATGACAGAATGTGAAAGGAGAGGATGGTGCTGGTAGGCGGGTTAGCACACACAAGAAGACCACGCTTGGTAACAAAAAGGATGAGGACAACATTGAGCTAAAAGTGTGTGTGTGTGTGTGTGTGTGTGTGTGTGTGTGTGTGTGTGTGTGTGTGTGTGTGTGTGTGTGTGTGTGTGTGTGTGTGTGTGTGTGTGTGTGTGTCAGCGTCAAGGGACTGTCCTTCTGTTATTCATGGTAACTATTTGCATGAATAAAATGCCTGTTTGTGTGTGTTTGTTTGCGCGCATGTCACATCAGTGAGTGACAGGAAACTGCTATTCAGTGTATTTCTGAAAGCCGCAGAGAGTTAGAAAGCCAAGGCAAAGACTGCTGCCCAACAGCACACACAGGCCCCCTCCCCCACTGACCTTTCCTAAATGTTACTGGCCACTTGGCAAACTGACTGGGCCTCTAATGAAACTTTTATTGGCCCCCATTTTTCACCCTGTTTCTCCAGAACGCCTCCAGGGCTAAGCTGAAATACAACAGGCTTGAACTGCAGCTGACATGCAGAAGGGCAAGGTATGGTGTGTGTGTGTGTGTGTGTGTGTGTGTGTGTGTGTGTGTGTGTGTGTGTGTGTGTGTGTGTGTGTGTGTGTGTGTGTGTGTGTGTGTGTGTGTGTGTGTGTGTGCTTGTGTGTGTGTGTGTGTGTGTGTGTGTGTGTGTGTGTGTGTGTGTGTGTGTGTGTGTGTGTGTGTGTGTGTGCGTGTTATAGTCTTCACTATTTCATTTTTATCCACCTTTTTTCCACCATTTATTCCAAAATCAGATCAACTAGAAATTCTGATGAGACAACGAAAGCCTTTACCTGCTGAATATTTAGCTCAATATATTATTCTCCAGTTACATTTGATAATATCAGGTAATAGCTGGAGGCAAACAGGACCTCTCTGGAAGAGCTGGTTTATCATTTGCATCATTCACCCATATATTAACAAAAAGATCAGATATGCTCAGCTATATTGCTGTGAACGTAAGAATACATGCTCAATAACAATGTCTCAATCAAGTATTCAAGTATTCCTATCAAAGTCATTTAATGCAAATTACTGATAATAACAATCCAGTTGGGTAAGATGTGTTAATACTGTTTTAAGAAAAATATAATCTGCAGATTTTAGTTAAAGGTTTCATTCAAAGTTAAATTTTTTTATAATCCTCTTTGTATCCAAAATGACGGGAAACAACAAAATCCACTAGAGAAACGACTATACTTTGCTATTTTTAGCATTTTTATCTTTCTAATTCTATTCTTTTAAACTCCATCTGTTGAGGGAGATCAAGGGAAATGACTGAAAGCAGCAGAGGGGACCTTGTGGTGAGACTGTTTCTGTCTTCCAGAACTTTCAACCTCAATGTTTTTAGCGTTTAAACAAAGAGCAATCGGGCATTTACAACACAAACTGTGTACAACAATTGCTGCTGCCAAAGCACAGTGGGTTAAAATAAACACTGTATCAGAACTTGTTCAGACGTAACCTAGCTGCTGGTGGATAGTGATGAGCCTTCATCAGCCCTACTATAAATCTTGCAGATCAGTTGTAATAAAGCTTTATATTTTAAATTGTGCTGTATCACTTGGTAGCATTGACTACAATGCAATTACATTTCTATTAATTCTAGTTTTACTACTTCTTTTATGGAATGAGTGGATATGTCCTATATGTAATATAGTCTTTAAACAATACATTTCCAAAACCGTTGGCATATATGTTTAAGTGCCCATATTATGAAAAAAAACACCTTTTCTGGGATTTGGGGTGTTATTTTGTGTCTCCGGTGCTTCCACATGAATACAAACTTGGATAAAAAACATCGGAGAGCGTAGGTATATGTAAGGAGATAACATGGCCACAGGCTAATTATTGCTAACTAAAATGCTAGTTAACATTAGTAATTAAACTTATACAGCTAATATATGTCGAAACTGCCTGCGAGCTTCTCCTGTACTATACGGTAATTCCTCTACTATGCAACAGTGAGTTGCGTGGTTATGACACAATCGTTAGCCTATTTTTACAAAAACGTCTACTACAGAGCTATAACTTGAGATACAAGGTATTGGAGCCTTTTATACATTGTCATGTTTCTTTAGAAATAAACAATGGACAAATAAAGTCTATAAACACTTCAGATGTAGAGTTATTCGCTGTCAAAGTGACGTCAAAATGAATGGCAGTCAATGGGATGCTAACGGGGGGTGAGTGCTTGTTAGCATCAAAATGGTGCCATAGGAGCTATGCTTGCCAGACGTTTTCTTACCCCCTTGGTCAGTACAAGGCAGGATTAGCCGGGAGAGTTCTTCTAAACGAGGGCGCACTTCCAACTTTGCGTGGAATACCTGCGCAGTGTTTTGCCATTCAGAACGAGGTGGCTAACTGCTAGCGGTGCTAGCAGCGGCGCTAGCAGCGGCACTAGCAGCGGTGCTAGCAGCGGCGCTAGCAGCGGCGCTAGCAGCGGCGGTTAGCCACCTCGTTCTCAATGGCAAAACACTGCTACAATACACACAAGTTCACCCTAATTTACAAAAGAAATTGTATAGAACTACTTACGTGTCCCTCGTCTGCTAGCGCTGCTGCTAGCGCCGCTAGCTAGCTAGTAATAGTAGCTAGCCAGTAGTCCTTACCTAGCTACTGCGCATGTGCGACTCCCAACAGAGATGGAATAGAAGTGTGATGCCTCACTCTGTAGCTAAAACACACAGGGTGAAAAGAGTAGCTGCAGCAATGTGCAGTACAACAAAAATATATGTATAATATAATAATAATATAATATGGTGTTTTATGAAAATTAAACCATGTAAACCTATTCTGGTACAACCTCAAAATACAATTATGAACCTGAAAATGAGCATAATATGGGCACTTTAAAGACCAGTGTTGGGCAAATAACTTCCAAAATGTAATACATTATAGATTACTAGTTACTGTCATTTGAGAGTTAGATTACAGTATTACTGTCTCGGAATTGTAATGCTTTGCACTACTTTTGCATTACTTTTGAGTTTCTTTCACCAAAATAACAGCGGAAGTTTGACTTGGCAGGTAGCTTGGGGATTTCACCACTGGATCAATAAAGTCTCATCTTTATCCACTTTAATACATCATTGATTATCTATAATATTTTGTATATTTAATATGAATATGCAAATTAACTAAAGCTATAAAAAATAGAGAAGTAAAACGTACAATAGGCAAGTAGGAGAAAATGAAAATACTCTACTTTAATAATTAAAAGTACCTTACAGTTGTATTGAAGTATGGCATAGTTACTTTCCACGGCTGATAAATTCAATGATATTTACGTGTAGCAAGCCTAAACATTAAAGGTGCTGTAGGTAGGATTGTGAAGATCCAGGACTTAGCCAAAAGATTTTAACATCAACAACTTCTCAATCCCTCCCCCCCTTTCCGCTAAAGCCCAAACCGGTCTCTAGGGCTGGGTACCGAACGTCGATACTTTTATGGCACCAAAAACAAATTCCGATCCTATGAGTATTGAAAAATTATTAATCTTTCTGTGCTAAATTTCGGTTCCAAAAGCGTCTGAACGCGTAAGCATAAGCTTATCTTTCCTCTCTGCATATTGACAGAGAATAAAGCTCCAACCGACACACACACACAAACACACACACACACGGAGAGGTGCGGACTGAGTAAACTACGTTGTCGACTCTGCAGTTTTGTTGAAGTCACAGTGAGTCACAGCAACGACGATAAAATGGTTTCAAGTGTGGTTACAGTTGTCCTAAACTTCACGCAGACAGCATTTGCTGCGATATGATATTAATAGAGAGGCGAAAGCGTTGGCGGTGCTGTTGATGTTGCACTTCCGCTTAGACAAGCAGGCACAACGGTGGTTTCTCTGCCCTGATGACTGACTGACAGGCTGAGCTTGTAAGACAAGGTACTTTTAATAATGTTACTCTGAGTGAGCAGTTTTACCAGAATTTTGAACTGTTTAGATTCACAATTAAAGTTGAAAATAAAAGCATTGTGTTTAATGTATTTTTGTTGATGTTGAAATGGATTTTAAAACATATGGTATCGAAAAAAATATCGTTAGGAACCGGCATCGAAACTGAGGTATCGAAATTGGCACCGGATCGAAAGATTTTGAACGATGCCCAGCCCTACCGGTCACCTAAGCCCCTCCCCCCCACAAGGGAGAATGAATGTGTGTGCATGAGCAGTGATTGACACGCAGTTAGACCCCCCTTTTCCTGTGAAGAAATGTTTTGCTGACGGGATTACATGTTCTGCTGATGGATAAAAGGATACATGTGTCTGTCCTTGTGCAGCATATGTGTGTGTGTGTGTGCCGATGACCCAGTGCAGAAGGGAGCGGATGGGTTAGGCCCAGCTGGGTTGTGTTTTTTCCTCTGAGGAAGCACAGGGGGGTTTGGGCAGAAAGGTCAAGAGCAAACTGTTGATACTCATTATAAGCTGCTTTTGGACTCACGCAAAACGAATTACCACAAGCTAAACTGAACAGAGCAGGAATGAACTGAGCTCAGCTGCACTGAAGGATGCATAATTATGCAGAGCGAGGACATGGTCAGATTAAGCCGAACAGAACTAAACAGTACAGAACAGAATAGAATAGAATAGAACTCACGGCTGGCAGAGTTTGATGAGGTCCTGGTCGGTGGTGGCAGGCGGAAGGCCTCTGATGTACAGGTTGGTCTTACTAAGCTGCTCCACTAGCCCTCCTCCATGACCTCCTCCTCCACCACCACCACCTCCTCCTCCTGTGGTGCCAGGGCTGGGCGGAGCCATGGGCGGAGGGGGAGGAGCATAGGACTGCTGCAGAGATGGAAAGAGAAAAAGAGGGAGAGGTCACAACATAATATATACATTTTCTATTTATATAAAAATTTATTTAGTTTTGAAATATATTTTTCCAGCCTTGTATTGTTTTAGACTTTTTTTGTGCCACAACAATTACCAATTTAAAAATGTTAAAAAAAAAAGTATTTTTCGATTTCTGCCCCTCAGTCCTAACCTGACGCGCCACATGGTTTGTTACACAGAACCATCTGAGAAGCCTTCATTGGAAACTGTTTGAAAAAGGGCAGGCACTTTCCAGAAATACCTGGCAGATGATTGGATGAACCATCTGTCTATCACGTCCACAATTGTTGTTTTGTTGCTGCCGTCACACACACCTACAGTAAACTACACCCGTAGCTGCCAGTAGCTCCTCACCAGGCGCTGATTGGTTCGGAAAGCTGGTAGTTCAGTCACAAACGCGTTACTTGAAACCTGCCAAGATGGATTTTCGTGTGATATGTGATATTGTGAGATTCCAGCTGTTGTGCACGGTAACCTCAGTCCTACCCATCAAACACAACATCATCTTTCTACCGAACTCACATCCTTGTGAATAATCTCTTCCTGCATCAAGTCCCACACCAATACATTGATTCAACAGGAAGCACATCAAATTAAGGAAGCAGGATGTGTGTAATTAGTACTGTAGTGCTCATTATGATCATGGTACCAAGTTTTACTATGGGTGCCTGTATCAATAACGATAACAGGCTGTGTTGCATCTTAGTAACTTCTCCGGCTTTGATGACAATGCAATAAACATCCCTATTCAGGCAGTGTCAACATCACGATTGGAGTGACTTGCTGTAAGTTACAGGGTTTTCGTGTTATCGAACAGGAAATTTCTCAAGCCACTGGCAAGTGTCGGTGGACAGAAGGCTCTGAGCGTATGTCCTGTCGCTGGTGAGTGTATTTAATTTAAAAGTTGCATCAGCTGTCTTGACAGGTCTTTCAGTCTAAATCTTCAGTCTGAATCTTAAAGGAACACGCCGACTTATTGGGAATTTAGCTTATTCACCGTAAGCCCCAGAGTAAGACAAGTCGATACATACCCTTCTCATCTCCGTGCGTGCTGTAAAGCTGTCTGACGGCTCCAGCGGCATCAGCCCATCACAGAACAGGCAGGTGAATGGTTCCAGTAATCCTTCTGCTCCGAATAAGTGACAAAATAACGCCAACATGTTCCTATTTACATGTTGTGATTTGTAGAGTCACGCGCTGTACAAAAACAACGTAACATGAGACACGGCCATCTTCTAACCGTGAAACAAACCGGGAACTATATTCTCAGTTGGAAGAATATAGTACTTGGGCAGTGAGGATATGCTCGCAACAAGCAGTCTTCGAGAATATGTTTCCGGTTTGTTTATGGATAGAAGATGGCTGTGTCTCATGTTACGTTGTTTTTGTACACGCCGGACTCTAATGTAACAACATGTAAATAGTAACATGTTGGCGTTATTTTGTCACTTTTGTCACAATTCGGAGCAGTAGGCTAGTTGGAACCAGTTAACTGCAGGATCTGTGCTGAGCTAAGCTAATGCTGGAGCCGTCAGACAGCGTTACAGCACGCACGGAGATGAAAAGGGTATGTATCGACTTGTCTTACTCTGGGGGTTACGGTGAATAAGCTAAATTCCCAATAAGTCGGCGTGTTCCTTTAAAAATGTGATCATTTAACTTGTTCTTTAGTATCCAAGCAGAGTTGGTTCAAAACGATAAAAGGAAATCATCTCGAGTCAAATGACAATTTCTTGAAACCACAGAATACTACATTGGGCTCATTCACTGTACTCTAAGAAGTTTCTGTCAAGCATCCTGTTATGGGTGCACAAACCAGGCCATCCAGTGTTTAATCCAGGCCTTGGCCCTTTATCAACCCTAACTTACTCAAACGTTTCCTATCGGCCTCCACGGTCCAATTACACAGCTCAATGCTGACTAAATGACTTAATAAGATGACCATTTCTGGCAGGGAAGAAGGGCAGTGTGAGGATTAATGAGTGTTTGGATGATGGGATCAGAGTGCACACCCACCCTTGCCTGCCCGCTGCCACAAGCAAACTATTAGGTTAAGTTTGGAGGAAGTAAACAAGCCTATGACAACAGCATTGCAAAACACTCTTACTGCCTCCTTAATGTTGGGAGCAAAACACTGTCTCAACAAAGAAATCTAGTCTCAGCATTGGTCCCAATGTAGAGAACTGGATGGAATGAGTTTGAGATCCTGCTGCAGTTCGAGATGATCACAGGCCAGTTCCACTGTGTGCCACAATGACAAGTGAGCGAGACAGGGAGAGAGAGTTGAGGCAAGGGAGAGGGACAGGTGAGAGACTAAGTGTGTGCGTTTGGATGTATACTGTATTTGGCGGATGTATGTGCATGTGCGTTGCAATTGCCAGTGAGTGTGTGTGAGCTTTTGTGTGTGTAAGCCAGTGTTTGTGATAATGACAGGTTGCCACAACACAGCAATGTAGAGCCTGAGCCAGCTCTGATATTAATCCATTACCTGTACTTCCCTCGATTCCTCACACGCACGCACGCACACACGCACACACACACACACACACACACACACACACACACACACACACACACACACACACACACACACACACACACACACACACACACACACACAAGCACGCTGGCAGCTCAGACAGACTGCACTAACAGGATTCAACACATGTACAGCAGACATGCAGCAGTAAAAAGAGATGGTGCCTGTGGAGTAGTGTCATTTACAGGTCAGTGCCTTACACTAACAGCCCAGAATGAGCCTATACACTTCAACAAAAACATGACAAAGTGCAGAGATGAAAAAAGGCTACACTGGCTAATACTTCATTTTAATGGCTGTGACAAATACAACTCTGTATTGCAAGTGAGTCCTAAAACCCTTACATTTGCAGTCTGGTGTTTTTTTCCAGAATATCTCCCAATACTGTGTTTACTGAGAAGATTTTGTTTTGTAGGTATTTGGTAATAATACTAAATGAAAAGTTAATGGAACCACAAAGGTATTCAATTTAGTCCTGAGGGGGAACATGAAAGTCCGTGCCAAATTTAATGGCAATCCATTAAAAAGTTGTTGAAATATTTCATTAAAAACCAAAACATGTCCACCTGCTGGTGGTCCTAGAGGAGAAGTCAGAGGATCACCAAAGTCATTAAAATGCATAAGCAATCCATTCAATAGTTAAGAAGATATTTAACTACAACACAAAAAAAAAAATCCACCTCGCTATGGCGCTGGAGGAAAAAGTCAAGTATCACCAGAGTCAGTGGGGTTCATCCTCTGGGGACCACTAATGCCCAATAATATGCACATTCATGGGCCTCAGAGGACCATACCTAGTGCCATGCTGCTTGCATTTCTAAAACATCAACATCAATGTGTTAATATCATTACTGTAAAGACTGAGAAGAAAAGGTGAACTCTGATATCCTGAAGCTGTATTATTATTAAAGACAGCTTTTTAGTTGCTAGAAAGCAGACACACTGAGCAAAGCATCACAGTCGAAATTCCTCCAGAGGAGCTGCTCAGGGCCCAGCAGTGTGTGGATTGTACTGAGAGGTGTTTGCATGTGGTGCCTGTGATCCTGATAATGAAAACCTTGCTGCTTCAAAGCCTGAACTATTTCGATATAAGCCTTTTAACAATAGGTTTGTTTACCGACCACCTCTGAAAGATAACATGGATAAATGTTTGATGGGAAGTATCAGATACAAATAAAAGACCCCAGGCTGAAATCTGAAATAGAAATATCACCGGAATAAAAGCTTTATCGTCTTTAAGATAAGACACGTTGCACACATGTCGGCACATGCAATATGCGCAAGCAAACATAACCAAACTGGCAGCATTTATTCACACACTCAGTGTCAGCCTTACCTATGTACATTAATTTCATTCCATCATGATTTGGAACAGAAAAGAGCCTTTCTTCACTCACACATACACACACACTCAGATGTCCAGGTATGCACAAATGTACATCTTTCCCCTTCCTCTCATTTGCTGACACAACACACACACACACACACACACACACAAACACACACACACACACACACACACACCTGATCAAAGGCCTTTCCCAGGAAACCTCTTTCAGCCAATTTGTGCAGCTGTCAGGGTCAGGCCGATAGTGAGCTGTGTATGTAATGTGTCAGAGACTGTGATAGGGAAATCCTTTGAAACATTGAAATATCTCTCTCTCTCTCTCGTGCATTCTCCTCTCTTTCCCTCTCTCGCTCACTGTCAAATTCAGCTCCACCATCGCTCAATCTCTTGCTCTTTTCACCTCTATCTTTCCACTTCCCATATACTCGCTCTATACGTCTCCCTCCCTTCTCTCTTTCTCCCAGTTTCTCTCTTTTAAGGATTACTCTGCAGTCGGAGTGTGTGGACTGAAGGCTGCCTCTCAGCTGGTATTGTTGACACACTAAGTACAGTGGAGCAGCTCTCGCAGTGGGAAAAAGGCTCAGAGGCAGCAACACAAACTGTCACACAAAGCAAACACAGTCACCGGCTTTTCGTAGATTTCCTGCATGGCTGAGCCTGTGAGCAACACACCACAAAACATTGCTGCACGGTGTCATATATGCACATGCTGCTGACTACCTAATGAGTTTGTCTGGATAGTAAAATGCAATGCAAACTATTTCAGTTACTAGATACTAAAAGCATATAAAGCACATGATAATAATAAAGATTGCAATAAGGTACAATGCAGCTATTCCGGAAGGTCGTGGTGGCCCAACACCTTCCTAAGACACTTAATGTTGTTTTTGTCTTTAATAGATACCATTATTGACTTCAACAACTATGCAATCTATATATATATATTTCTTTTGGGCTTTTCCGCCTTTATTTGATAGGACAGCTAGGGGAGTGAGAGAGAGGGGGGGAAGACATGCAGGAAATCGTCACAGGTCGGATTTGAACCCTGGACCTCTGCGTCGAGGCATAAACCCCCAAGTATATGTGCGCCTGCTCGGAGCGCGGGGCACAAAGTAACGCGGGGTTAAATGTAACACATGTTTTTTAGGTGGTTGCACAGGGTAGAACTGGATGTTCTTCAGGGCATGTAATGACATTGCAATTAGACATGTTCCAGCCAATTTGGAATTCTTTTTACTTCCGCTGTGTCCGAGAGAGAGAAGAAATTGTGTTTTGGCGTCATGTAACTATTTTTTTTGGTCAGAAGTATTTTTCGATTTCTAAAGAGCGTGTGAAAGTCAGTGTAACTAATCTTAGATTGCCTTGATCACCGTCCTCTTGGCTAAAACATCGTACCATTTTATAGCAAGTGCTAACCAGTCCTGAGGTAAATGCGTCATTTTGAAAGTATTGAAGTACAGCGTGAACAACTATGTATTGCATTTCTTTTGTCAATAGAATGAGAATTCTTTTTATTATTATTTTTTACATTTTATTTTATTTATTTTTTTCAATAGCTCCATAAATTAAACTATTATATTATCCAGAGTTTAGTAAAGAAGTGTTTTATACAGGTTTATTAGGTGTATAGCACAATGCTATTGAATTATTTGTGTTAAATCCAACTTTTTAACAAGTATTACAACTAACCCTCTATCTGTTACAACTAACCCCGCATATGGTTGAAACATTTCACCTTTCGCCACTCTCGGTGGAATTGTTCAAGAACGGTAGGTCCTATAAACAAACTTTCAGTGCACATTTGTAACAGAGATATGTATGTTGCTTGTATAAAAATATGAGCAGTAAAACTCAAATGGTTTGAGAAATATTTAGCCCAAACCAAAAAGTGTTACTTTGTGCCCTGCGCTCCCCTACCCACTGGTCCAACCCAGCCACTTTCAATCTATATTTCTTTGAAACAACTGCTTTCTTGAGTCTCATTTTGCGTCTTTGGGAAATATGTGGTTCAAGAGGCATAATGTTATAGTGTCTACTTGAATGGCTAGTTGGTAAACTCCTGTAGCTGGCTAGCTAACCAATATCATGATAGCCAGCCAGGGTCATGCTAGCGCTGGCAAGTCATAATAGCTCTCTGAGCTGCTTTCTGTTGTCTCTGTACTGGCCCGTTTACTCACCTGCCGTTTTGCTTTCAGGACTGAATATCATTTCATTTAACAAATAGTTAGTAAAGAGGGAAAAAGTTCTCCGAACTAGCAAAGTTGCTAACTGTCAGCTGCTTGTTAGCTGGGTCACATACAAAGTCACACAGTTTAATAAGAAAACATATTTGTATGATCATTTTCTGTCAAATAAACATTTCTTTTTTTGTGGAGCAGTTTATACACCAAAAGAGGGTTAAATAAAAGTTAATGGTGGTCTATTTTGGACTTTTCGGTTCTCCGTTTACTCAACACTGTCAAAATGGCTTGCTATTGGTTAAAATTCTCCAAAATTGAACCTGACGCAAACAGTTTGTGCAGATGTTCATTGCACACGTGAGCCTTTTTTTTCACAAAATTGTCCGTTTTAAATGCTGATGCGACCGGGCATGTACTCTACTATCTACCACCCATTTGTTATTCAGCTCATTCTGTGAATGCTGCCCTTCCTCTCTGCCGATCCACTTTATTCAGGGCTAGGTTGAAACACATAAAACACACTAGAGACACACACACACACACACACACACACACACACACAGATACTGTATCTGCAACTAAACTCACATCTATGCGCACACACTTGTCTATAGATAGCCCTCTTGTCCCTAAAGAGTTCTCTACTTTCCAAACAATGAGCTTCTCAAAATGGGTTTCAACTAACCCCCCACACACACTCACATACAACCACAGCTAAGTTTTTTCCAGAGTTCCCGTAAAAGTACATTGACCTTGCTAAGGTCAGGTTTCCCCTGCTATTTTTAGCAAAAACAATTTTTGTTATTGCATGCTGAGGCTCTGAGTGTGCCAGTGTGTTGCTGTTGTATCTGTGAGCAAGACAGAGATGCAGATATAAAAGTGTGTAAGACAGGTATATGGCTTGGGAGATTACAGTAACAGCCAACAATGAATCTGAAGCTGCTATAACTCCACTATACATTTAACAAGGCTCATCTCTGGCAATATGCAATATGTGTGTGTGCAATGTGCATTTAATATGATGCAACACCTTTTTTCTTTTTCCCGTGGGCGTGTGTGCAGAGACATTAACATTAAGGATCAGTCTTAGCTGTATTAAGCGTGAGTCCATTATAGATGAAGGGATTGAAAGACTCTAAGTGATGGTAGAAAGGAAGGAGAGTAGAGCAAAAGAAGTCCCAGAGAGGGGTGAACTTTGGGTGAAAGGAAGCAAGGAAGGGCTAAAGAAATGGGAGAGAGGCGGTGAAAGAGAAGGCGGCAGGGAAAAGAGTAGGGAGAGGGTAAAGGAGGGATGGCTGATGATGAGAACTGAGTGAGAAAGGATAAGAGGAAAGAGGATGAGACAATGGAGAAATGAAAGAGGGGGACATGTAAGAGCGGGTTGTTCCAGCCTTTTCGGATGCTTCCTGAAACACAGAGGAAAGAATGCGGGCTATTTTTGGGTCCAGCGCTGAGATTCTCTCTTACTCTCTGTGCCTCTAAACGCACCAGCGGAAGGGTTTAAGGAAGAGCTTATGAATACATCGGAATGGAAACATGGCTCCCAATATACCATCCCGGTTTAGAGATTACACAAGCAGCTAAATTAAGCCTTGGCTACCGCTTCTCTCGGAAATCTTAAAAAAGCAACAAATCATCTTTTCAGGAATTGAATGCCAAACTTGTCGTGTCCAGGCCTTGTCTGACTGGACGACGTGGCCGCGGGGTGTTGCAATCACCAAACAGAAAATAAATACTTTATATGATGAAAATAAAGGAAGGAAACATGGCATATTTATGTTAGTGGAAGCAGAGGAGGCCACAGCAAGTTCAGTTAATGCTGTGTGCCAGTATAATTAGCCTTCTTGGAGAAAAGCCTAATGATATTCAATACAGGATACGTACAGGTTTCCAAGTATCAAGTTGAGAATGTGTAGGCTAGAGGTATAACCTGTGATTAGTCTGGAGAGTAAATTATGTGTGGGGAAATCACATCTGAGAGTTATTTAATAAAACCATTTCAAACCAGTTCCAGGAGTTGCTTAGAATTTCAGAAAAAAAAGGATTTGCAGTTATTTAAGTTTGTCCTTTCATAAAGTGCACTGATAATCAAGTCTCTGCATGTTTCATTAAAGGGGTGATAGAATGCAAAACCGATTTTACCTTGTCATAGTTGAATAATGACAGTTTAGTGGGTAACTAGGACGTACATAGAACCTCTAAATCCCATTGACACCTCTTTCCTCTGCAAATCTCACAATTTGAAACTGCCTCTGAAAACAATCCTCCTCATTTGGCTCTAGTCTCTATGTTTGTCATGCCCCAACATTTACATAGGCTACACAACTGACCTGAGATCAGGTAGTCTTCTGAATCTAGGTCGGGCAGATCTCAGAAATTGTATACATTGTTCATCTGCTATTTTACCATTAAATTCACTTCTGAGACTTTTTTATGCAAGAAATCAACTATGTAGAGGTCAAATATGGGCCGTTTTAAGAAAAAGTATGTCTAATTGCAAATTTTGTCCGACTGTGTGTCGGAGTTCAGCTGCCGGTGCTGCCTGTGTTGCTGCCTCGCCGCCTGGCCTGCCTTCCTTCACAGACCTCGGCCTGCTGTGTGCTCGATTGAGCTCCGTCACGGCTGGCAGCCCACGGCACTTCATACCCATGCAAAGTCACCGTTTTGTGGGTTAATGGACTAACAAACGCCGCTGCCTGGACAGAGCTCCAGGGCCTGCAGCTGCCCTCTTCCTGCTAAATGCCCAGTGTGTGTGAGTGAGAGCATGGTCAGCGAAGTTTTTACGCCAGCAATCTCTTACCACAGGTTCCAGTTAATCTTATAATGTGTGTAATTATAATGTGTTGAGTTATTTAAACAAACGATCGGTGAAATAAATGCCTCTTGTCCGCGAGTCTCATTGATAGAGCCTGCGGCTGGATGGAGCTCTATCAATGAGAGCTAGCTAGCCTCCTCTTAGAATTCCCCTGAAATTCAAAAAAATTTATAAAATTGAAATCGGACACCATTGTTAGCTTTATAAGACCTTGTGGTAGAGGTTATATAAGTGGCGTAACGAAATTCAAACCGTAAATATACTATAGTTATGTCGAAAGTGTAGCTAGTGAGCCACAATCGTTTCCCATTGTATTGAATGGGACACATAGCTAGTTAGCTGTTCCACCTAACAAGAGCCCTCACGTTTATAAAAATGCCTTAAATTCAAATCAGACTATTAGCTTTTTTTTACCTTTGTAAGACCTTGGGGTAGCTGTGATATAAGTGCAATGACGAAATTCAGACTGTAAATATATTATAGTTATTCCGGCAGCTGGCCGCAAAGCCCCGTAGTGCAGTAGCTAATCCACAAAGGGTGACTTTACCCTGGGTATGGAGCCCAGCAGGCTGCCGCTTTCTCGTCATACTGTGTGGAGCTCCTATAGTCCGACACGTCTTACCAAATTTGCAATTAGCCATCAATATTCGTAAAACGGCCCATATTTGAGCTTTATATAGTTGATTTCTCACATAAAAAAGTCTCAGAAGTGAATTGGTAATGAAACATTGCAGTGTCTGGAATATGAGATTCTGTCGCTTCTCTAATGTGTGTGTATGGGGATTCGCTGAACCAATCAGCGCGCAGCTCATCTAAATATTCATGAACATACCATATTTGGAATTTAAGCTCTTGTTACAAATAGGGCCAAAACACAGGGATGAATAAGGGCCAATAAAATATCAACCACGCCATTTTCAGCCCAACCAAGGTTACATACCCCATAAGGAGACCATAAGGAACAGTGTGAAATACCCTATATAATCATTCTATCACCCCTTTAAGGTTTTTAAGGACGTATCTTCATGCCAGCTACAGTAACATACCTGAACAAATATGCAGTTGAAATACATGAAAAATATGAGTCGTTGTATTTGGGGTTATTTATCAACGGACAAAAAATATACCACACCAACCACTTTATTTTACAAGTGTAATACTAGCTTTAACAATACCCCTGAGCCTTAACAGCCATAAGTATTGTAATTTAAGGCTGTTTAAGTTTTTCAGGACCTGCAGACACAGCAGTTTTTATGAGGCAGAAAAAAGTGGATATCATGTTTTACCAGGGTGTCTGCAAGTTTCATCAGCCTCGATCTTAGATCATGGTAAGGTCAATCAGAATAGAAAAAAGATCACTTTAATTAGAAATGAAGAAAGTTGACCAATGAGAATAGAGTCCGCATGACCCATTTCATTGCTCATCAGGAAATTTGTGCAACAGGAATCTGTAACATTTGTGAAATGTAGGACGCAATGTAAAGCAGTATCTGTAACTGCATACACACGGGAACATTGCTCATCTTTTACATTAAAATGTTTCATTTCGGTCACATACTGTAACAACGTCAGTCTGTCAGTGCTGAGTTATTCTGAAAAGAAAGTCTTTGGACGCTGCATTTTAGAACTCTTACATTTTATGTGCTTCCACTTTCTGTCTCTCTAGTCTTCTTGTTTATCTCTCACCTCTCCCCTGATTTCCTCTCCCCTCTCGTCCCTCTCCCAGCCCCCTTCCCAAAACAACTCCACCCCCCTCGTTTCTCTCTGTCTCCTCAGAAGATCAGGTCGTCTAGGTTGCTTCCCAGTGGAACACCGTGTTACAACCCTCTACGTCTCTATCTCTCTTAACATCAGCAACAAAAGCATCAACAACATTTGGGCTGTCATAAACAAGTTGCACAAACATCCCAGGGGGACATCCAGTTTGGGCTTTGTGCTGAGTGACCTGGTGGGAGATAAGGAGACGATGGAGAGGCTGCGGTGACGTTGCTGAACTCTCATTGAATTCCTGCAGCTGTGTTTATGAGAAGGTCAGAGAGAGGGGAGGTGACGGCTACAGTATGTGTGAGTTTACAGGCAAGCTGTTTAACTTAAGATTGATTTGAATCTGACTTAGGCTGCAGGGCTCTTGTTCTGGGGGTCAAGGCTGTGCGTGTGCGTGTGTGTGTGTGTGTGTGTGTGTGTGTGTGTGTGTGTGTGTGTGTGTGTGTGTGTGTGTGTGTGTGTGTTAAAATGTCTTTACTGGCATCACAGCCAAGTATGGATTCTACTTATTTTTCCTAACACTTAAAGCTGCAGTAGGTAAGATTGTGAAGAGCCAGGACTTTGCCAACAAATTTGAACATCGACAACTTCTCAGTCCCTCCTCCCTTTCTGCTGCAGCCCAAACCGTCTCCTAAGCCCCTCCCACACAACGGAGTTTGACAGAACTGCCGGCATTTCAGACAACATGTTCAATAACTAAACACCAACACAACGTTAACTTTACTCACCAACAGTAAAACGATGCTAACTAGCAGGCTACCGTTAGCCATTTCAGCATCATATCAGACCGAACACTGTGCTAACGTTACTATCATCCTCCCCAACGTAGCTTTGTGGACTTTTGACTACTAATAACCAAGTGAAAGATAAATCATTTATGGTAATTATGTTACCTGTTGAGAGGAAATGTGGCTACATCTGCATCGTTCTTCAGATCTTTAAAATCCTGCAGCCACGCCACCTCTGAAAAGCCACTCCATTATTCACAGAGTTTTGGAAAACCTTTCTGCAGCTCGTGCGCGGGGAGGGGAGAACGCTATATATGCGTGTGCCTGAGCAGTGATTGACAGGCAGATAGACCACCCCTGTGGCCCTGATTGGAGAAAATCGACCGGGAGCGGTGGAATTTTGCCAATGGCACTACAGGCTGTAGGAGTTGCCAGGGGAGCGGTCTTTTTTTTTTTTTTTTACATAATTCATGTAGTTCTACTGGAACATAGGGTCAGTTTCAGCAAATATGACAGAAAGTTAGTTTTATAAGACTTACCTACTGCATCTTTAAAGACAAGGAAGTCTACCAATGCACATATCTCAACATATGTACTACATGCTGGCTCAGATTCAAGTCCCTGGTAAGCTACGTGCATACGTTCTGCCTTTGCTGTCTGAAACACTCACAGTAACTAACAAATCTACCTATGCTAAAGCAGCTGACCTGGCACTCTTTCTTTCCAATAAAAAACATTACACTGCATTGTACTTCAAAACCCATTGCAATGATTTTTTTCTTCACCTCTCTGAGTATATTCCAAAAAGAAAAAAAATTAAATGTTACATTCTTCTTTTTTAATTGCATGACCTCTATTGCAAAAAAAAAGGAGGGGGGGGGGGTGCATATTGAAGAGGAGCTTTCCACAAAGCTCTTTTATTATGTATATTTATGCAAATGACACATTAGTTTATTCAAGAAAGTCTCTCTCGCTCCTCCTCTCATTGGCCCCTGGTCAGTGTTTCAACCCTGCAGTATGCATGATGAGCGGCAGCAGACGGGCTTTCTGATTGGTTCTATACAGACCTATGTGCAAGGGGAAAGTATGGAGGTTTTGTTCTTCTACGGTGACTCCCCTCAAAGTTTAAACTGAAGGAATGTTAAATATTAAGTTTCAACAGCTTAGCTCCACTTCTTTGTCACTGCTAATGAACTCTGGATTTCTTCTTAATAGGTGAACTGTATATTCCTACCTGCCGCTCATCATCCAGCAGTGCTTCTATCCCTCTTTATCTTATCATCTCCTCCCTGCATATTAATAATATCTCCCTGCCCTCTCATGTCCCTCACCTCTTCACTGTTCTAGTCAAACATTTTGCTTTTCTCCTCCTCCTACATTACTTCGTCTTTTGTCTTCAACTTTCTCCTCCTCTCCATTCCTCAGCCACCGGCAGCCTCTGCCCTGTCTTCTTTTTGTTTTTCCATCATCTTTTTTCCTCTCCTCTCATCTTCCTTGTACTCACACTCCTCCTATATGCTGCCCCCCTCTCTTCCAACACCGTGCAGGAGATTAAAATATGAGGAAACAATCAAGCTCTGGCTCATTAGCATATGAACAGGGGGCCGACGGGCAACTGCAGAGACGACAACAGAGCCCTGGAAATCAACCGCAGAGCTTTTTTTTAATCCCAGGAATGACTTTTTAGCGTATTTTGTTGAATGAGACAGAACAATCCTCTGCCAGTCCTTTCAGCCAGTCAAATTAACATCAGAATAAGAGGGCATAAGAATAAGACAGAATGCTTATATAGCGTCAGGTCAAAGAATGGAGACTATAGAATAAGAGTGCAGACAGAATAATGTTTCTCCACGGCAACAATGAGAAGCTGAAAAGATAAAGCTGCCATGTGTGTGTCTGTGTGTGTGGGTGCGCTCTTGTGTGTTGGGTTCATCTCCTCACAGCAAAAATGAGAAGCTGAAGAGATAGTAATTGACAGGTGTGTGTGTGTGTGTGTGTGTGTGTGTGTGTGTGTGTGTGTGTGTGTGTGTGTGTGTGTGTGTGTGTGTGTGTGTGTGTGTGTGTGAGCACGTTGTGGCGCATGTTAAGGGGGGTATATTCTCATTAGCGAATCAATTAAAATGTCTCTAGCGTAGCAACATCACAGGTCGTGACATACAGTATATTATGTGGGCATACAAGGCAACAGAAATGGGGATGGCAACGTATCACATTACTGGAAGAGGCAGCTAAGATTAATAATAATAGAATAATGTTGGTGAATAGATTCTGAGTTGTGAAAGTGTGTTGCAGAGGTGGACATTCTAGAAAAGCACAGTAGGGTCACTGCCAGTCTATTACCTAACATCGGTTAACATTGGTGTTCAAACATATTGTGAACCAGGATAAACCAATATGATAACCATCACATTTTTAAGGCGGTACTTTAACACCCACACACAAACGAATTAAAGAAAAGATTAAGAAAAAATGCCATTCAACATCATGTAGCAGACCACTAAAAAAAATAACTTCAGATACACCTGTCAGCTCTAACAAGACGAACAGTCTACAGCCATGCTAGCAGCTCTTTGAGACTGTATTTGGCACAGCGTTGCTTTGAGCTATTGCTAACGTCAGCATGCTAACATGCTTCAACTGGCAGTATTAACCTCAAGACAAGTAGCACAGATAACCATGTTCACCATCTTAGTTTGGCGTGTTAGCATGCTACATTTTGATAATTACCACAAAACATAAAGAAGGGCAACAGCTGACACAAAAAAACCACGTCTGTAAAACGTAAATAAATAAATTTAACGTAAATAAAATGTTATGAAATGTAATGAATGAAAACAGTTGAGCGGCAAGAAAATAGCTAGCAAACTCAAGAAAAACTACTATACTTAATTAGCTACCTGGCTACTAGCTACCACGGCTAAAGTAGCCTATTAGCTTTTATTATGAGGAAAATATAAAATATGACTTTAAAGTATAAACCTACATCCCTCTGAACTCTTGGGAATTATTCAATTCTGGTACATTTTAAGCTGAGAATTAGGAAATGTATAAATTCACATCAATCTCCCTACAATTATAGGATGTGTGCTGGCACTTAACAACAGGACACAGCTGTACTGTAAAACAAATCCAAGGTTGATGTATTCGATCAAAATAATCTATGTTGATGGAAATCACATGAAAACACTGTAAACAAGAACTCCTGTTTAAGGTCATCTCACTGAGCTATGGTAGCGAACAGAGACACGTGATGGTGCAGTAGGCGTCTGGGTACTTCGGGGCTTGCAGGTAATTTCACTCGTATTTGAAGCAGCGTTGCAGAGTCAATGCACCACTACAACTATATACAGTCTCGTATAATGTAGTAACAAGGTTCAATATGCCTCTCTCCTCCAGATCGACCAGGTCTGATTTAAACACACTTATCTTTGCCTTGTCTGCTCTCAGGGTCATTCATTATTACTCTGCTTCCTTCCCTCACTGTGTCCCTCCTTCCTTCCTGTTTCTCTCTCTGCTCTAATTAAATTCCTTCATCAAATCTGAGAGAAGGAAATATTCAGGGGAAGAGAGAAGAAGAGGGAGGGGTAGAGGGATGGAGGGAGGAAGAGAGGAAGAGATCAGAGTGTAAGAACATATTGAGTGGGATCATCCGAGGCCTGCTGAGTGAGATCAGATGATGACCTAAGGATATCTACAGGGAAAATCCATAAAAGGGCATCGCAACAAAAGGTAGAGCAAAGTCAAATCATTAAATTTTTTTATTTCTGAGGTGGAAGATTAAACAGAAACATCTAAAGAAAAAGGTGGCAATGCATTACACTGCTAGTCAGTACAGAGAGGCAAAGTGAAGTATCAGACACACATGATACGAGTCAGGCATACAATTGGTACCTTCGTTCAGAAATGCACCTCCACTGTATGCACTTTGCTGTTGAAATGAAACTCACAATTTATATTCTGTGCACTGTGTTCCAACAGTATGTTAATAGAGTCAACTGCCAAAACAAATTACATCTGGATTATGACGAGCCAACGGACCAATATAATATAGTGAGGGGATGCCGCACCATTTTCCACAGGAAATTCCATTTGCTGGAATACTGAATGACAGCATGAAGTAACCCCAGTGTTAAATACATTTAGGCCTTGAAACCATTTTAACTCTCACTCCTCTTTTGTCCCTGTAAAAGATGGTACACAGCAGCCCACATTTATAATTCAGAATCCAGTATTGAACCATTCATCAAATAAAAAAAAAAAGAGACATGGTTCACCCATTAAAAAAACAAACAATAGCTGAACAGTGAGAGCAGCAGTCGACGTATTCACCGATCATTACTGAGAGAGTGTGTGCTTTTGGATTGATTTAAAGCCCGCCTGATCAAATTACCTGGAAAAGGTTAAAAGTATCCATTACTAACATGCATTTGCTATTGAACACAGGGGGGAAAAACAAGGAATGCAACTGCATAGAGCAACAATCAGGCCCAACTTTATCCTCGAGGCATAGATATACCAAAGTATTCAGTGAGGGAAAACACATCTTGAAAGAGAAATATCACCGTTAACAGACGCAAGTTAGAGAGAGGCAAACAGAAAGAAATCGTTCTTGAATATGCTTTGCTGAGAGAACACATTCCTATCTTTGTCGTTCCTTTTCGTTTAGCCAGGTGAGAAGATGAAGGTTTAGATTTTGAACTGCAAGTTTAGGGACACTTAAAATATACAACCAGACTTGATTTTTTCCGTTTAAATTCTAAAATACAAGAGTAAAATATAAAAACATTTAAAATCCATAATCTTTCAGAAATTGTACAAGGGTCATCAGAATAAAAACAGAAGCAAGCACAGGCAAAGAAAGAGGAGACGTGAGGGAAGGGAGGCCAGTTTGAGGAAAGTGGAGGAAGGTTAAAGAGAAGATCAGAAGAGAACAGCAGAGGAGGGAGAAAAGGCCACCAGAGAGGTCACTTCTGCTGTTAATAATTTATCCTTTAAAAAACAGTCTGAGGCATTAATTGGTGCTGTGGCTTAATCCTGAAGCACACATACACACACACCTCAGGGAGCCTCTTAGCAGCTGTGCTCCAGCTAAATTGGCTACAGTGTAGCGACGGCAGCATTGACTTCCCTCCAGGTATAACACAGTCAGCCAAAACAGCAATAGCAGGCCTGGCAACCCCGTCTTATGAATCTGGGCGTGATACTTCTCAGCTTCTATCTGTCTCACGCTCGCTCTCACGCTCTGAAAGCAAATCTTACGGCAAATCAAAGCGACAAGACGTTAGTCCCCTCGTACGGTTGTTAGCTAGATAAACACTCGGCTCACTTCAGTTGTAATCTGCATTTATTTGAGGAAGACGTTATGTGCAGCATCAGGGGCTTTCGCATGATTTGCATTAAAGTAAATTTAAGGCTTGACTTAATAACAGGTCGTGAATTAAATTTGCCTTTTCAGTACTCAAGGCTTTACTACAGTTTGAATAATCAAGAAATAATATGAAGGGCAAGTCATTATTGCCATGTAATGGTGTCATAATCACAAATGTTTTTTTTTTTTTAAATGTATTACAGTAAAAGCCTGTTTATGTATAGAAGCTTTCTCTGCGCCACTATAAATTAAGCCCTTTCGTCGTTTAAAATCTCCACAGGTATTAATAGGGAAAATAAGAATGTTCTTCTCATTCTTTGAAAAGAAGACAACTTGCATCTTGTGTACTTGTGTGTATGGAATAATATCAGTGTAAGCACAATGCATTGTTTAGCTACAGAAAAACATCCAGTGCGTGCCTCTGTGTGCAGATGTCTAAACTGCTTTAGTTGTGTCTAAGAAACTGAAAGTCAGCAAATTGTATTGGTCTGCATGTGAATCCTGTAAGATGCCTCTTAGGGTAAGGTGCTAGCATCTTGGGGTGCTCAACCAAAAGGAAAAGAATTGAGGCCAGCATCTTCTTCTTGGTTTGTATGTTTCTGATGCTCTCATTCATTGCCGGTAAACATCCTTGATTTGTCGGACAAACTGAAAACAGAATCCACAATAAATGTCACGCAAAGTATTTAACATTTATCCCTTCCAACGTTGCCTTCACTAAGTGCCGTCCAGCTCAAGGCACTCTGGCGGCATCATATCTGTGCCTAAAGGTTGATGAGCACATAAACTGCTCCCATATCCTATCCTCACACATCAGCTCTGTTGGTGAGATAAGCACCTTAGCCCTCAGCTGATTCTAAGGGAAACCCTGCTAACTGTATCATATCGCGTCTCATGCGCCGATATATACCTACCTTTATATAAAATACCGACAACGTTATCTTCGCCTGTTCAATCGACTTTACCAGATAGTACTCAACTTTCCTGCTTTTATCAGATATGTGAACTAACCGCAGACACTTGCCTTGTTTATGGACTCACGGTGGTGCAAATGGATATTTGGCTTTATTTTAAACGAACGGAGAACACGGATGTATGAAACTGCCAATTAGATTAATTTACATAATAATCAAAGGTGCTGGAACGCTGTTCCGGATGGTTCCGGCCCACTTTAACCCCAGCACATACACCACTTACTTAAAATAATGATTTTATTGGCTGTCACCTGCGTCCGCACTCAGAAATACATTAATCTGTAACATGGCAGTTGATGTCATGTTAAATCTATGAATCATATCTAATAATAGTCCATTTTCTTTATTCAAAATATTGTGTGGCCGTATGCGGCTACTGTGGTTTGCCAATAACCCCCGAAGCGTCACCTCAGAGTCTATATTATTGTGAACTGCATTTCCACCTTGAGAATTAGATTTCCAAAGTGAGATAAAAACTAGTCCAGGAGTTTTTGCAGTCCAAAATCACCCAGACAGGGAGGTTATCAGCCAGACCCGGGCACCATGAGAATACATAGTGTCTCCCAAATCCTATTGTACCATGAAATGTCACAGCACATTAGCTACAAGAGGGATTACCCTTCCTTGAAAGTAAAAGAGGGAGGGAAGGAGCCATTGAATGAAGATAGAGAAACAGAGAGAGGAGAAGGTTATACACAGGGAGCCTATGGGAAATGGATGTGTATGTGAACACATGCTGGTGCATACAGGTAAATGTGGGGTGAATATAAAATATTTGATGCTCTGTAACCTGTAATTGCATGTGTATCATCCTTGCTAACGCCCCCTCCCCCCCCCCCACACACACACACACACACACTTTTCCTTCTCTCCTCTGTTCCCATTCATCCTCCCTTATTCCCTTCCTCTCTCCTTTTTTGTGCACTGGTCATCATGATAATCTGTAAATCTTGATTTGGCTACGCTTATGAATTACACACACACACACACACACACACACACACACACACACACACACACACACACACACACACACACACACACACACACAACACAAAAAAAAAAAAAAACACACACACACACACACACACACACACACACACACACACACACACACACAGCTTATCTATGGCTGGGATGTTAAGCTCGGTTGGCAGACTGAGACCAACAGCTTGTGGATGTACTCTGGAAGAAAGCAAGAGTCTGCCTCCTTTGCTTTGTCTCTGTTTTGCCTCTCCACTTTTGTCAGTCCATGTTCCCTTCGGTCTGGGTTTGCCACTCAATCTGTAATTCGGCTGTACTTCCTGTCTCTGATTGACTGTTGTGAAGTCCAGATTGCATGTTTTGAAATCTGTGCGACTGTCTTTCAGCTTTCAGTATGACATGAAGTCTTGTCTGACTACATTTTCTCTCACGATATGTAGTGTATAATTTCATCATTTTATTTTGACATTCTGCAATCTAGAAATTGAATAAGCTTCCTTGTGCATGAAAACCATAACCACGCAATAATGAAAAACTGAAGGACCAAGAACCGCAGCACCCTAGCAATATAGCTCTGATGTATTTCAGAGAGAAGGCAAAGGAGTAATTGCCGAGAGCAATTCGAGTGAATACAGCAGAGAATATGATCCAGGGTGGGAAAGTGACATATGGATTTTAAAAACGTTATTTTTTGGAATGAGTATTGGAGAGGATTCCTATACCAGGGAGTCAAACAATTCTCCTCTTATAAGCTTATTTCAGAAGTGCTTCATATTTTTCTCTCGGCCCCTTTCTTTTCCTCTCTGCCTTATCTGTGCCTTAGTCCCTCCCCCCGTACTCTGATCCTCTCCTGTATTTCCTCTGCATCTCCTCTGCTGTTGTGCTTTAACATTTTTGACCTAGCATCCTCTGCGGATGTACAAACCACCACACACCTCCTCCAGACTATAACCAACACCACTGGGGCTCTGCTCCACTTTAGTGTCTTTGTGAATGAGTTGGGGGAGATCACAGTGTCATTATGTCATGTCCGTTAGTTTATGATATGTACTCTCCCTCTTGTCTATACAGCGCGCTGTTGTGCCCACTGCAGTGCGTCTGTGACAGCAATACAGCTACATGTATGTGAATATTTTTATGTTATTATCCGTTGTATGTTCTACTTCCTTGTTTTTCAAGTACCTGCCATTTAACTGAACCTCCCCTTAGAGGCAGATTTGTTTCTGGAAAGTACTCAGTCACAGTCACAGTATCCCATAACAAGAGATATCCATTGGTGGAATACATTGACTTTTTGAAAATAATCCTTTGGATTAATTTACTGCAGTGCAATAAGAAATTTGGTTGCAGTTTCACCTCTGTATTCTTAGTGTTTTAATCCGCTATGGTGCTTCTGAGATAATGCAAAACTTAACAGTAAAATTAATTTAGTCATCAGTATGATCATTTTATCATGCATTAATCAAACACTGGTGGCAATGTTAGCTGTTTCAGCATGTAAAATATGTCAGACTGAAAACAACAGCATCAGATTACATCTGTATTAACTTTATATTGTCTATAGAACAAAGACAAATCAGTTATTGTATGCCTTGTATGCAGGTGGCTCTCCCACCGTACTGGCTGAGTGTCCCCCACATCATTGATGTGGGGGGAGAAAGAGAGACGGGGAGGACTGAGAGAGACCTCTGCTGAGAGGATAATTCTAGGGTTGGTATTGGTAAGAGTGCTACAGTTAGTATTTTCTGTCACAGCGGTGCACTGAAGGCTCCTCCTGTTGTACTCCACTGCATCTAATCTAGCAGTTGACAGTTGCTCTGTGTGTGTGTGTGTGTGTTTTTTTATTACATACAAATACTTGTTGAACATTTCATTCACGCCTGCATGTGTGCATGCATGAGTTTTTAAGTCTACATAAAATGTTATTTGAGTGTCTTATTTCGATTTTATGAGGATTCATTCAAAGTGTAAAACAATGGGATATTAGTTAAAGGAAGAAATACAGACTTAGCTATTAACGGCAGAGAGGACTCAATCATAATGGGATTATAATAAATTATAAAGCAAAATGACAATGTCCATATATCAGGTACTATCTAACTATCCAACTGCATGAATCTACTGCTGCTGATCCAGGAGGAACATTTTAAACTGTATATATTAAATTGTGTTACAGTATCCATTTGAAGATGAGGCCACGATTAGTGCCTGGCATCTATTAAAACAAATAGAATTCAGGCATTAGAGATGATTTTGGGCAATGGGTCACTTTTAATTTGAATGCATTGTCCATTTCTCTGAAATAAAGGATGTATTTGTTATATATATATAACATATATATATATATATTTTGGCAGAGGCCAACCCATGTCATAAGGCCTCAAAGAGCTGGAAATACACATTTGTGGGAGAAACTAAAAAAAACAACAGTAAGAGAGATAAAGATTTATGATAGATTAAGATTAACAGGAAAATACTATAAGATTGCAGAATACAGTGATGAAATCTGGTGCAGCTCTGGTGCAGTCATAGGTCAACCTTAAAACGCACATGACAGCAGGAACCCTCAGAAACACCCACAGACACAAATATGCAGAGTCTAAGAACAACGTCAAGCTTTGATAAGAAAGTCTTCTTAATGTACTCTAGTGCTTCTGCATCGATGCCCTGTAGTGCATATTGCATAAGGAGCATCTTCTTAATGAACAAAGTACATACTAAGTAAGCCTATAAATGCACACATCAGCTATGCACTATATACACGACTAGACAAGTGAG
Organism: Perca fluviatilis; assembly: GCF_010015445.1. NCBI lineage: Eukaryota > Metazoa > Chordata > Actinopteri > Perciformes > Percidae > Perca > Perca fluviatilis. Next base: position 14,255,023 of record NC_053118.1, on the reverse strand, counting down.
CATGTGCATACAAGGATGCAAACATACATGCACAAGGAGACTGTCTCCCAGGGTCTTAATTATTCATACGGGAAGTTAAATCAATGAAATATGCAGTTTGCTGCTGTACCACATGTAGCAGACTAATGTCTCTGTCTCATCCAATGGTTCAGCACAACTGTCAGCATGATGGTGGAGTTCGAGCAGCACGGAATGGAGGCAAAAAAGCAACAACAACACAATTACGACGAACCATTATTTAGCGGCGGCTTCAGTTAACTCTCACCTCGCCGTTGCCAAAATGTGACAGCCCACGGACTCCTACTCATTCAACTGTGTTTTAAGCACTGTTGTGGTAATAATTAAGGCCAGATGATTGTTTAACCTTACTGCAAAACCACTGTGCCAATAATAAGTTAGCTTCTGTCACTCTCTAAACCCTGGCTAAAGAGCAGTGGCATACATGTTCAATATTTGAAAAAGCGAGAGGGCGGATGACTTGTCAAATTTTACAAGCAGTGTGTTACCACTTTTGAAGCGGTTGCGTTGTCTGTTCAAGTTAAACCAAGGACACCTCAGACATTTTAAAACACTTTAAATGTTATTTTTACCCTCAAATTCAGTCTCCTACCCACAGAGACTAACATGGAAAGACAGTTCTGCAAGGTGGCTTAGCCAATGAACTATTATTGTTGGAGGCTACCTTGACTTTAAACAGTGGGGTGTCTGGGTGGGGGAGCTTGAATATGCAGTAAGTCAGCCTCCTACTGGCAGAAACTGCAAGGTTATAAGTATATTAAAGTATGGAGGGGAAAAAACAGCCGCAAAGTCTGTAATCTATTTCCTATAATCCATCTTCTAATCTATTATATTTCTCCTTCACAGAGATGAAGAATCTGGGGCATTCGGTGGGGACTTGGAGAACTGTGACACTGTAAAAACTTCCATACCACCCCTCCACAATAACACTTCACCGTGGTAACATACACTATGTACAGCACAGGATAACGCTGAGATGTCAGAACAGTGATTAGTGTTCTCAATGCTGTTATAGTGGCTGCGGTGGCTCTGCTAATCTGCTGCTTTTCTCTCAGACATACACACAAACACACAAACACACACACACACACACACACACACTCAGTGCAGAGTGCGCTGAAAGGCCAGGCAGTACAGCACGCCTCAGTAGTGTGTGCCAGCCTAATCTAGTCAGGCCTTTTATCCCATCTCCTCCCTCCACTTCCACCTAAATCAACACTTCACTGAGAGCTACAAAGCTAGTTTGCACCATCGGCACACACGTACACATGCACGCGAGCACATGCTTCACTTCTCCTCCTTCGTTGTTAGTCTCTGTTTATCTCTCACATTGGCACTCTCGCCTCATCCCTCTGCGTCTCAGGCACAAACCCACACCACGCACGCTCTCGTACACACCAAAACATACTTGCACACAACACACTCTCACACAACTTTGAAAAAGACTTGTAGTCTCTAAGGAGAGCCTGTAGTGTGAATGAATAGAAGCTGAATGTAGCTTTACAATCTGTGCCCAGTCAACTGAGTTGGCCATTGCCCAGGCGGAGAGTTGGTACCCCAGAAAAGAATTATCCACAGAACAAAAGTATGACTGTACATTGGCAGCCGCTACAGAGGAGTCTCTGAACTCCAAGTATACTGATTCAGTCAGTCCTCGTACCGAACGAACAAAAAAGGTCATTGTTCCAAAAAACGACACATATGAGCATTTCCCTGATCTGTCATACTGGATTAAGGTTAAGGGAAGATTGGTTTCAGGGTTAAAAAAAAGTGCAATATTTTTTAGCATTTGAACAACAAATACTGCTGTTGTTGTTCTAGTGAGGTAGTCGAAGTAGTCGTGCGGAATGTCCCATATATTTCTTCACAGAGCGGGGGTAAAGTCCCAGGAGCATTAGGCCTACAGGAAGTGCAACTTGATGTTCTTGTTTGTAAGTATCAGTGTCTTTATTCATAAATGTCAAGTTGAAATGTCACAAACTCCAGACCAGCCTTTCAACGGGCAACACAACATGGTGATTTGGTGTTATACTATCTTTAGAAAATCACTGGCATATGAGTAGACACACACACGCAATCTCTTTCTCAATCACACACACAACACACAACACACACACACACACACACACACACACACACAGTGAGGGCAATATAAACAGCTTACTTTCAAGTGTCATTAGTGATCATTGGCTTTGGATGCGCTCCCTGCAATCAGCAACAGCCAACGTTTAGACTGCCATAACATGCATGTCCACACACACGCACATATACACACAGATAGGTAGACAGCTCTGATAAAAGCATGAGAGCTCTGAAAAGTAATTTGACTGGGGCCCAACAAAAGGAGTGTTTTCCTAGGATAATCCCTGGCTGGAACTGCAGGGGATCTACGTGTGTGTGTGTGTGTGTGTGTGTGTGTGTGTGTGTGTGTGTGTGTGTGTGTGTGTGTGTGTGTGTGTGTGTGTGTGTGTGTGTGTGTGTGTGTGTGTGTGTGTGTGTGTGTGTATGTGTGTATGTGTGTACCAGAACCCTGGAGAGTGGGTGTCTGTGTTTGTGCGTTCGTAGTTGTGCAATTGTGTATGTGTGGGATCAAGCCGAGTAGGGAGGGTTTTATTCAGGATTTCATTAGCAGGGAATAGGAGATGTTTGGCCTGGCCAGCCACCTCTGGCTCAGGGACAAGAGAGTGTCTGTAACCCAGCTAAAGTGTCTGTAAGGGCAAACACTGTGACAGTTTTATAGAGTTTAACTGTGTTTCTTTATATATTCCTCTCAGACCCAAAAAGAATAAGTACAGAGGTTGAGCTCCTGAGTTTGTTCACACTTGGAGCTGTCCTACTATGCTGCTGGGTATTAAAAAAAAGGTGTCCTGTGTGCTTGCAAGTACTCTTTAAGTGACACAGATTTAAACACTATCAGTGTTTAGCAGCCAGCAAGGTGAGACTTTGGAAAATTTGAGGAGAAGGCGCAGTGTGTGCTAGGGTTCAATATTTTCTTGGAGTTTTATGATTATACATCTGAGGAATGTATCATTTTCTACAGAAACTGTGATGTCTCTCATTTTTGTTGTTATTCTTTAATATTGATAAGAGCATGAGGTAACATTTTAATAAAATAAATATAAATGTTTGGGTGGTTTAAGGCGTGAGACGGATGATGTATTGTGTCCTGGATTTGATGCTCATGGGTAGGACGCCTCTCTGGAATCTTGGCGGATGGAGACTTTAACCTCAGCGTGTGCTTTAAGGTTTTAAGGCAAATTTGTGTAAAATACAGAGATGTACCGATGAGCTCTGTGCCTTTATTTCATTGTGTACAACCTAAATCTAACCATCAAGCTGGACTTGGAGTGCTGTCAGTAGCGAGAAAAACCCAAATTGGTGTTATCCTCCTGCTATAGTTTGCACCGGAATTTAACGCACAACTATAAATGGAGGCTTACAATCATACTTTTCTTATTTTCTTCATGATTAAGGTCCGCACCTAATTCAATATTTATCTATTTAGCTCTGCCAAAGTGTCAGCTCCAGTGCACTCCCAGTGTATACAGTCATTTCTATAGTAATAATTAGTACAGTATATCTATTGTAATTAACAGGGATTGTAATAATGCACTGTGAATCTAGAGTTTGGAATAGAGAAAGCTAACAGAACACTATTATTTGTGTGAAATGAAATGTATATGTAGAGTACAGACAGATGTATAGTCATTGCTGTTGGTACACTTGTGTTTACTGAGACCAGGTGTGGTCTATAAACTGCCAGAGGATGGACAGACTCATGTCATCGACGACTCCACGAGTGGCTCAGACTTTCTTCTAGCAAAGAGTAAGGGCCGTTACAGAGTCAACGCGAGCAACGCGAACAAGCAACGCGAGCGCCGCGCTCCCTTTCATAGTCTAAACAGCGGACGCAAGTAGACCCAAGCGTCACGGGCGATGCGTGAAATGCAATACACCGCCCACGCAACAGGGGGTAGCAGAGTGCTCCACGGTGTTCGGTCGGCAGAGCCAGACCCTCCCAGAGAGTGGCTCTTGTCAGGGAGCATAGATATATACCTATGGTCAGGGAGCAGCTGGCTGGCTGATTTCTTTTTATCAGATGCTTGTTTCCCCACCAGTACAGTATGCTACAATTGGGTAGCACTGACCAATACATTGATAAAAGGTCGCATATAAATGGTTAGGAGGTTTTAAAAATATATAGATACATTTGGGTCTCTCTCTCGCCTCTTGAGGAGGGCACACAGCATAGACTACACACAACGTTAATACACACCGAAAAATGTGACTCAGTAGTCCTATGTTTGACGAAATTGCACAGATATGTTGATTCAATATTTTTAATGTACAATACGTGCAGTGTCGCCCCCACCGACAACGCATAGTATTGTGCGCATCGGCGCGTCGCGTATCAAAAACTGGGACGACACATTTGGCTACGCATCGACGCATAATGGCGGCCGAAGCGTAGCGATGCGTAGCCTTGCGGACGCGTACCGATGCGTTGACTCTGTAACGGCCCTAACTAGTGGAGGCTTTTTTACATTTTCTCCACTGAAGTGTGGGGGACTCTCTTTACTACAGCTATCACTACCCTTATTACTCTCTCTGCTGTCCACAAATGGATAGATTCACTTCTTTGCCGGATTTTAAAAGGCAATCCGTGAACTGTAAAGACACTGAAGGAGCTGCAGAGAGAAGGGTAAATGACAAAAAGACTGGCATGTGTTTAAGATCACAGATCGATTCACACTAACTGTGTAAAGGTAGACAGGGTGGAATTTTCCTTTAACATGTCTGACCTGAGCTGAACTGAGGTGACTGAGAGTGAGAAAGGAAAAGAGAAAGAAGAGACAGATAGAAGGAAGCAACAGCTAAGTAGGATAAGGAACAACATATGGGGGGGAAATCCCTTAGGCCATTCTTTCAATTATCTCCCTGGTCCCTTGTGTAGGGATCACTCGCCCACCAACGAACAAACCCCCACACATCCCACCAGCTCACACAAAATGAGAAGAAATGGGCCGACCAAATCCCCACGTTGACAGTAATAATGACATCATGCATTTCATGCAAAGAATGTATGCAAATAATGCTACGGTGTTAGAGATGAATATTTTCAATTATATAAATATATTTGGTCTGTGAACACAAAGCATTATATGTCTTGTTTAAATAAGAACGAGAAACAGTATGAATTAAATCTAGAAGTGCTTGACAAGATTTTCATGTGTTAAATGTAAACAATGGAATCTTTATAGATTTTTGCCAATTCTTTTTTTCTCCAACATATTTCTACCCCAGACAAGCCTGAACAGGAAGAGATGAGCTAATTAAATGCTAAATGCATTACAGATGGCAAATACAGTAGATATTGTTAGGTCTGAACAAGATGTGTACTATAATATAGCCAACTTTCAGGAAAAATGTTATTTAATTCATCAAGAAACAGAACAAGCATCTAATTAACAAGCAACCTAATTATACCGGATCAATGTATGTGTAATTTAAGATAGGAGATAATGAAATTTATGATAGCAGTATTGTATCTGTTACAGCGTGTAGGTGTAACGAATGCAGACAACATCTGCCCATGTGTGCTGCGCTGCCTGACTCATGTCCCGTGCCCACACTCTGTGTAAACTGCTTGACACAGGGAAATCACAGGTCAACAAGTTTTGTGTAAAAATACTCCCACACTGGTCAGCTAATGATCCTTAAGCTATTCCTGACACATATCATATTTTTTCACCAAAACACACACATTTTTATACTTATTTATACTTAATATTGTAGCTAAACAACTGAGTAAAAACAGAGCACAATACAAGCACTCTAAAATCACATCACATTGCTCGCAGCTCCCCCCCCCCCCTGAAATCCAGTAAGAACACAAAATCTTGCAATACAAAAATAGTTCGCTCTACTAATATGTGCTCAAATAGAGGGAAATTGTTACATTTGGGTGAAAAGGTGAACAAATGTAGACCAAAAGAACGGCATACTCTCCAGAAAGCTGGAGGTGAGTGAACTTTGTAAACTTTAAGTGAACAGCAGCTTCGCGCTGAAACCTGGATACACCATTTTATAAAAACACATTATTTCTCTCATTTACACGTTGAGGGTCCAGGTTCAGTCATAACATTAACAACAAAAAATAAAACATACTTAAAATAGGGCTGTCAAACGATACATTTTTTTAATCGCGATTAATCTCTGAATTTCTATAGTTAATCGCAATTAATCGCATGTTTTATCACGTGATTCAAATTCTATTATTTCGCATTTCAGAACTGTTTTTAAATACATATTAACAATGGAAAGCAATTCTTACCAGTGTATCTTGATTGGGAATCAAATGAATGCAAAGAAAGTTACTTTATGAACTTGACTTTAAGATTTGTATTTGTTTATTATTTATTTACTGTAAACAAAAGAAGAAAAAAGAAAGAAAAAAAAGGGTACTAAACAACAGTCAGCAACTTGTTTATTGTTAAGGCCATGGTCAAAATTAAAGATTTAATAATAATGTAATAACTAGGGCTGGGCGATAAAACGATAACGATATGTATCGCGATAGACACGTAATCAATATCAATAGAAAATGCGGTCGATAAAACGTTCGATAACTTGTTTTTCTTCTTCGGAAGAAACCAGAAGTTGCAAAGCAAGTTTGGTTGCATGAACAAAGGCACTCACTCTCTGGTAACCTAGCAACGTAGGGAGTGACACTCTAACAGCCAATCATGTAACAGTATCAAGTTTGGTTGCGCCACATCGCTGTCTCGTGTTGGATTCTACAATAACAGAACCGGAATAAGTGGAAAGTGAGTGCCGCAGCGAGCGAGGAAATTGTTGATAAAACAGGAAAAGTCAGTATGGCAGTTTTTTGGATTTTATAAGTCTGACCGTCGTCCCCACCAACACTACCGCAAACTTGTTTTACCACCTTAGCCGCGCTCACACTTTGGAGCACAGCCGTATTCGCCAGCAACGTCCAACATCTGCCGCTGCTACACCGCACAAGCAGCAGACCGCCATGGAGAGGTACTCTGCATCAGCGCCTTACTAAACGCTACAAAGAAATAACGGAGGCAGACGTGCTGAGCACTGTCCAGAAGCCAGGTTACCAACCTAGCACTAAACCTGCAGAAAATAGTTCTTCTTAGGTTTCAGGTTTCTCTATGTTTATATTTAACACTTTGCACCATTTTATTACACCTTATTAAGCAGTTCTTACTTATTCTTTCTTTACTGTGATTTTAGACTTTTTACATTTTTTTAAAACGTCTTTTTACAGACGTTTACATTTTAATTATTTGAGTGATTTCCATGGTTGTGTTGACATTTCTGCTTTTATAACTGAGGGGATTATAATCAGAGGAAGGTTAAGTTTAAAATAAAAATGTTTAAATTTAATATATTTTTCTCCTGGTCCTTATTTTAAATAGGTCATAAAAAAAAACAATAATTATCGATATCGACCGATATGAAACACTTATATCGTGATACAGTTTTCAGCCATATCGCCCAGCCCTAGTAATAACTATAATATAACAATAACTTATTTCACCAGTAAATTGCTGTTGAACGACAAAAACAACCACCAGATGGGAAAAGGGTATTTTACAATTACTGTGAATGCACCACAAGGCTACCTGTTTTAAGTGAACGCACCGTCTGTGTTGTTTAATTCCGACAACAGCAGCAGCTGCACTGCAGAGCAGACTGTTACGTCTCGTAATTTTGATAACTCACTGACGTCCAGTGATCACCGGTTGATGAGACAGCGTTTGCACTTTGGTTTCAATAACAGGTCGGCAAGTAGCACTCTCCAAAACAGTGCTTTGCCTGAGCCCACTAGCATCAACCTGAGTCACGTTAACTGGACTATGCTTAGCTTGTAGGTGGTAGCTCAAGCTTGACGTGCTTCGTGATATTTTAATTCGGCTTTACACAATGTGCATATGGCTTTCGACTTGTCTACGAGCCGTCTGGGAGTTTTGGAAAATAAAAAACCCCATTCAGAATTGTGTTCCTGCTGCATTTCTCCATCATGCTTGCAGCCTGCAGCAGGAGGATGTGTTACGAAGAAGTATGGCAGATTGATAAGTAAAGGTGCGGCAAAGGGTCAAAATAGTAGCCTGTTAGGAACGACATGAGGCAGAGTGAAGTGAAAATAAATTAATAAATGGCGGTTAACATGCGGTTATGCTCGGCCATTAATCGCAATGCGATTAACGCGTTAATGCTGACAGCCCTAATTTTAAATAATATTAATTAAAATGACGGGCAACTTCTTGGTCAGAAGACAAACCTTCAATCCTTAAACATCACACACTTTATAACTTCAAACAAGGTGTGGTGTTGATACAGGCTATCAACAACCACACTGAATCAGACTGAAACACAGAGTTCAACTTGATGCGATAATTTGTGACACCTAAATTATACTTATATAATAAATTGTAATTTAGAGAGGTATTAGACTGCTGGGTCCGCTGTGATACCCAACCATGTCCTTACATGTCAACATACACTGTATCTTCCAACCTGTTCTGTTAATAAGTGGATGTGAGGAGTCTGAACATTTACTGGATAGTTGAAGGCCACCGTCTATATAATGCAGAAATACAGGCATTTGTAAAACCTAGACAGAATCCCCTATCACCAGAAACTAGACCAGCTTCAGAGCCAGGGGCCATATACACTGCACTGCCAATTACACACACACACACACATTTGAAATAGCTAACAGCTAGAGGTTATGCTCTTCGTCTCTCCCTTTTCTTCCCACCGATAGAGTCTTTGTCAGACACTTACTGTAGCACTGTGTTCTAAAAGCCAAAAACACCGATGGCCAGAGCTGTACATCTCAACGAGTTGCGATATCAGTCAAGTCTTGGATTTCTTTTATGCCCAAAGTATTTCAGTTGCTGCTTCCTGTAAGTGCAGTCTATTTAGCTCTAAACATGATTTTCCAAAACATCTGAGTACTAAATAGAATTATGTTTGCTGCCAGGCAATATTAGATCATTGAACATTTTATCAGGAAGTGTTGGGGACTATTGGGGCCCTCAGCAATTTCCGTGGTGTAACAGTTTGAGGTAAAGGGCTCTGACATAAGCTTTTAAGAGGCAGAGAATCCATTAGACAAGGGTCGCTACAAAGTGGCCAACTATTAAAAATGCAGCAGCACCATTATTCCCTGACCCAGCCTACAACTTCTATCTCCTTCACCGCATCACTCTTTATTTCCCTTTGGATCTCCATCTCTTTTATTGAATTCTTTTTTTGAATTCTTTTGGCATCCATTTTTCTCCTCCATTCTCTCTCCCTCCCCCACATATTTTCTATTACAAAACTGGCAGGGGTGCGCCTCTCTCACCCCTCCGTACATGCGCTGACCCACTGAAGCCTTTTTACTCCTATGCAACATAGCGAGGCGCTGGTCAGCGGCCGCTACTGTACTGGGACAAGAATAGAACAGCCCACGGAGAATAATAAATGGACATATATGGGTGGTTAGGAGAGTCCTTTTTAAGCAGTAAAAACTACCCAGGCCTGGCAAACTGAACAGATGGTAGAAAGGAGAGAGAGAGAGAAAAAAAAAAAAAAAAAAAAAAAAAAAAAAAAAAAAGAGAGAGCAGAAAAAAAAAAGGAAAGGAGGGAGCATGAGTGTTGGGTAGATCATTAGAAGAAGGCAACATAAGGATATTCTCCATTCTCTACATTGGCAAACGATGCTATCAAAAGCCGAGCTGAGATCCAAACAGAATAGCTAGGTCTTAAACAACAAGCACATGACAACATTATTGTGTTGTAAAACTACAACCTAATGCAGGCAGGCAGATGCGTGAGGAGAAACAGGGCATGAGCAGAATGCATGCCGTGCTGTAAATCGTATACCCTCTGTTAACTTTGCACACACACACAAACACACACTATTCAGTTTCTGTATGTGTGTGTTGCATAATTTATGGTCGCTGTTTCTGCTAAGGCAAAGTACTTTATGTTTGACAAGAGGAGGAACAGAAGCTTAGAAGGAAGCAAGGAAGGAAGGAAGTGATAGTGAAGGGAGGAGAGAAAGAACAGCTCAGTGTATGAGTTAATCAGTTTCATATACCTCCATGCTGTGGGTTCTTCTTTCCCTCCTACCATTATGATGTTTACTCATCACAGCTTAGCCAAACACTGGCCACATTTATCTAGCATTTATCTAATAGAGAGTAATTCAATGTGAAAAGCTCATTTTTGAAGAATGGAATATTGTATTTACATCTGAGGGTGTCCGCATGTGCCATTACTTTGATATCAGCGGAATGCTGTTTCTCATTAGCCTAATTAAAGCTCCTCGTGTGCCACTGAGCATATTAGCACACTCATCTGCAGCAAACTAATGATCGGCTGGTTGATAATGCGACTTTATTCTCTCTTTTTTTCATTCAGATTCTCTCTTATCTTGCTCTCAACGATTATCATCAAAGATTCACATCCTCAGTCAATCATCATCAGAGGCTGGAACGATTCAAAACTTGAATATCTCTACTACATTCAGAGGCACAACCATGCATGCATGTACTGATGAAGGTTCATATATTGGCATATACGTATATACAGAGACATAAAATCAAAAGTCAAAGAAGAGCAAATCATGTTTGAGATAAGAGAAATGAAGGCAAAAGGGGAGAGGAGATGAACTAGAATGTATCACGTATATGTTAACTAAAGATAAGGAGCGCCTGAATTATCTAAGAAACGGTCCAGCTGATCAAATTTATAATAAAATATTTCAAATATAATTTCAGATTATCAGAAGCTTTATGGTAGAAATGTATGACAAGGGTGTAAGAACATTGAAGAGGCATTTGCCTCGTCAAAACCAAGTAGTCACCTACGTCATGACTGCTACTTTTCCACTTCTAAAAAAAGCAACATGTCAGATTTTGTTGTTATTGATGCTGTGAAATGTGCAGATATGACACATTCCATCCCAACCCCAGAAAAAAAGAAAAAAACACGTTCAAAACATCACAGCAACAATCACAAGCGATAATTTGTTTTTTCACTTTCATTTGGTCCAATTAGGGATTTAACAGACAGGATTTCCTGAAACATGTTTCCACTAGATTACTAAATCATGGCCTCTAAGCAACAGAAAGGGCATTAACAATACGCCGACTGAAACTAGCTCAAAGACACAACTGAGAAAATCCTAAACACTGATTGTACTTAAGAATAATAGAGCTAGCCCCTCCAGCTATACCCTCTGGTTATATTTTAACAAATTACACCGAGAACGCAACAATGCAGCTGCGCTTCGGCAATAACCCTCCCCCTGATCTCCTCAAACCCTCTCACAGCTGTGATTAAGGGCCACTAGGCTCACATAAGAGAGCATGCTGTCCCTACCCGCCCCCTGCTAATGTACACTAACTGTACCTATAGCACCATTATGGAGGCAGCGCAAGAGCATTTCTCCACTTAATAGCCACACATTTACACACACTCAGTCATCTGACTAAGGATTGTTAGTTTAAGTTAGTCATTTCATAACTGCCTTTGTGTGAAGGTGGTCCGTGTGTGTGTCAGTGTGTGTGTGTGTGTGCGTGCGTGCGTGCGTGCGTGCGTGCTGTTGAGCGAGTGTGTCTTGTGTTTAAAGATTGCTATTGTAAGGCAGTGAAGGCTACACACACACACACACACACACACACACACATATATACACACACATATATACACACACATATATACACACACACACACACACACACACACACACACAATTGATTTCCACAGGAGGAGAGCCTCCACTCTCTGGAATCGAGATTAATAAGAGGCCATTTACATCTCCAATCAGATCAGTGAGCAAGGGAGAGAAAGAGAAAGAGCGAGACAGAGAAAGAGAAAGAGAAAGAGAGAGGTGGAAGTGTGAGAAAGAGCTAAAAAAAATGGAACACAATAAATACAACCAGTAAGTCTTTGTATACTCTTGTCCATTGTAAACAAAGAAAAGAGCCTGAAAACCAGCTGCACACCTACATTCACACCCGCAAACAAAGACACACACCTTATATTTGACGTCTGAGAGCAGCACAAGCAGATCAAACACTGGGCTGTTGTCAAGGTCCATATAGATGTATAACTGAGCTATTCTATGGGGCCTCTGACTGACAGACACACACACACACACACACACACACACACACACACACAACGGCTCCTTTGGGACCTGGTAGAGCTTTAATGACAGCATGCTGCAGCAAGAAGGGGTCAGGCAGGGAAGTCACTGTTCAGAGGCCCCACAAACGCAGACACACACACACACACACACACACACACACATTAATACAGGATACACACATGTACTTGCAGACATGCACACTCAAAAGTGAGCAAATAAATTCAGTCCAAGATCACGCACACATTGACGGACAAAGTTAGAGGCTCATGTACAGTCACGGATACAAAGCTGACATACACATGCAGGTTTTATTCATATATGGATAGATATGCGAACACACACACACACACACACACACACACACACAGGCAGGCACACTGGAGAGGGAACACTGGGTAGGGTAGGATCCAATTTGATTTGACCTTGACAGCAGAGCGAGCGAGGGCTGGTGGGAGGGAGGGACTGAGGGATGGATGGATGGAGTGTAAGGAATGAAGTGATGGTCTGGGCCAGATGCCTGTTGCAGATACTTCAGAGAAATTAGATGACCTCGAACTGATCGAGATAAATCATAGAACAAGAAAACAGCAGTGTGACACGGTGACATCTGCGCACATAAAACGGTGTGACAGACGCGCATCAAATGTTGAAGTTAATCTAACGTACATGTGCACACAGCAAAATATCTCGTGAAATAAACAAATCACACAGGGAATTCTGTTGGATGCTCCTTCATTCACTGACAGAGCCGACTAGAACTGCTGCATCTTTGTTGTTGCTAGAAAATTAAATAAGATGCCCTTTTTTAAGTTCATTATAAAGCCAATACAATCACAACCATTAATATTTACGCGTGTAAATATGCTGAATTAACGCGACCACAAAATGAAGGATGAAAACGCAGCCATAAACACTGGCTGTCAAAGTCGGGCACGATTTGTTCAAGAACAACACAATTTATCAACAAGACGAATTGTGTATTTGTCATTTTAATTCTGTTCAGGGAAAAAATATATTAAACGAAAGAACACTTTTGCCAAGAGACAATTACCATATAGATGTTTGGAGTTTCTTTCATTAAAAGAACATTTAGAAACAACACAGTTTATAGGATCCAGCAGCAGACACGTATTTACTCTTCCAGATAAGCTACAAAAAAAGGGGGGTGCTCGTCATTGGTGATGTTGTTTATTACAACCAAATCACAGATGTGCATTAACAAACAGTTCCCAGCTTCTGTTTGCTCATCTTGAGCACATTCTTAAAAACATCAGACAGCGCCCAGATGTGAGTGTATGCAACTCCGAGATCAGCAGATAAGTCGCTAATGTCGACATGCTGCAAATACAATCTGCACGTCCTCTCCAAATACATCCTGCAGTTAATGGGAATAGCCTATTTTGCGAACTAAAGCTGAAGAGCTGCTACAGTGGATTTGTTTAAGCTAATGAATAAAGTACAACATTTAGTCAGCGTGTACTTGACTGAGCTGAATCAGTGAAAAGATATTTCTTTAAGATCTTAGATTTAAAAACATGTGGACAACAGTTTCATCGTGTAAAAACTACAATCTGTTCATCACCACTTAAAGAGATGTCCAAAGCTGATCTGACGGATTGATATTCTAGCCAATGTTTTGGTTGATCAGTATCAGCAACACTGAAGCCCCAACATATAAATGCCTTTTTTAATTGGAACTCAAAATGCTTCGTCCCTACCAGCTTTCATCTGTACAGTAATTGTCGTCAACTAACATTATCCACCAATTGTGGCACGTGTTAGCAAAAGTTAGCAAGCAATCTTCAATGTGGAACTATTTTAAATTAGAAAATGAAAAAAGCCAAAAATCCACATCCACAAATCGTTTGTGTTTTGCACGATGGCAGTAACAGGTTCTTTTAATGGTAAAATGTATTTATTTAAATGTTATTGTTAAGGGTAGGCAGTCTTTTGGGGCAAGTTAGCAGTTAAGAAACAACAAGGGATATTTATAAGTTTTTTTTTTAGAGCTGCTGAGCTATTTGGGTGCTCTCAGGTCTTGAAGAAAAATATAAATATCAGATTGGAAATTGGCTGGATGGAAGTATTTAATCATTTGGATTGGAGTCTAGGACAAGATTAAGACAATACTACCAACGGGTTGTTGGTTCAAATAACAGTACATAGGACTTCTCATTCATTCTAGATGTGTTGATAAGCCTGCAAATGCATCATGCAGTCTGCGTTTGGTTCAAGGTTCAACCTATTCCTAACAGTGGAGCAATCATTTTCTTACCTGTTCTTCCCACACTGTGTCCATCTGATAGCATGATCTCTCTATTCTCATAGCATCCCACACCTACACTTTTATCTTTGCATCTCTCTCCATCTCTCCTGCCTACTGACATGTACACATTTACTAAATATTGCAGCAAACCTGCCAACTCCTCACACTTACTATCACACGAAAAGAAAAACAAATGAATCACGGCAGACAAAGGAATGGCGGACCGGGTGATATGATGCAGGAGCCATCGATCAGGCCTTAGCAATCCATTTTCCTCTTCTTGGTGGTAGAAGACTCAGAGAGGGAAATATATATATATATATATATATATATATATATATATATATATATATATATATATAGTGTGTGTGTGTTTGAGAATAAAAGTGAAAGAACAAAGAAAAAACTGAGCTCGGTTTTATGTACTTCGGGTAATCGGAGAAGTGTATCAGGTTCCATCAGTCACGTCTACAACATGGTATCATGGGGCCAGTATGGCCTGGGGTGGGGGGAGAGAGGAATAAAGTAGGAGAGAAAACAAGGGCTGAGGAAAGGGTGGGCCTCATGCCCTAAACTTGAACTTGGAGCTGATGGGGTCTGAGAGAGAGGGGAGCATGGGGTCAAGCGCTCGTGTGGATGGAAAAGGAAAAACCCAGCTGAGTGACACCAATATCACCCTCCTGAGAGACAGATGGGGGAGAGGGGACGTTTAGCAAGCTGTCTTTACGAGGCAGTTTCAGCATCTATCTCTGTGCTTTTTCAAACAGTTTCACCATAGGACCGAAAGTGAGTCAATTTTGGTCTTCCCTGGCTTGGTGAAACACAATCTTAGTCTTTAGATATGCTACGGTCAGACCCCTTTTTGAGTCTTGGTGCATAGATTAAGAAACAACCTAATTTAGGTAAGAATTACTTGTCAATCAAACACTTGCGACCGTCGGAAAAGGCAATTTTGTCTTCATCTGGTACTGATTGAGCAGGAGATTTAAAGATGCAGCAGATACAGAAGATATATATATTGAGTTATAGATTTTAGAGTTAATTAAAATGAGGGTTGCAAGATGCTTTTGAGACAGTTACAAGAGGAAAAGCGGATGTGTATTTGCAACGCACAAACGCGTTTATTCCCTCTGAGTTTAGAGGGGTAAAATAGGTCAACCTTGCGGACCATCCTACCTTGGTCTGGAGATAGTGGGGGTAGTAGTAGGTGCAGTGGGGGTACATTGGCTGCTGCTCCAAACGTTTTCCCATGTAGCTGGAATCCAATTGAAGGTCCTGGAGGCTGGAGATAGAAGCTCGCAGGTGGGGTACAATCACTCAGAGGGGCTGGCCTGGATCCTTCAGACGGCTGTGTCCGAAAGTGGAGGATGCAGAGAGAGAAGCTTCTCCTCTTACTGAGCTGTGTGTGTGTGTGTGTGTGTGTGTGTGTGTGTGTGTGTGTGTGTGTGTGCGTGTGTGTGTGTGTGTACGTGTGTGTGTGTGTGTGTGTGTGTGATAAACGCACAGAGCAATGGAGGGATAGGAGGAACAGATAGTACTTGGGATTTCAGTCTGTCTACTTGTCTGGGAGCTCACGGGGAACCTCACAAAGAGAGACAGGTCTGGAAAGAGAGGTAGAGAGAATCCGGAGTGGCAGCAAAAAAGGGGTTGGGGGAGAAGGAGGTGAGGAAAGGAAGATAGGAGGGTAGGATAGCAGGAGGCAACACAGGAAACAATAGGGGGAATTGAAGAGCAGGACAGAGAGAGGGTAAAGGGAGAGGGAAGAAGAAGAAGAAGAGGATGAGGAGGGAGGGATGGATGGGATCCGGTTGCCGGTTCCTTGCACTCGGCTCTAAAAATCAGACTCTCTCTGCTGCCCTGAACATGCCCCTCAATTTGCGTTCCAGCGTCTCTTACTCTTGTCTCTCTCTTTCTCTCTTCTTGTGAATCCGTTTCCCTGTCTCGTTCTTGCTCCCTCTCTCTCTCTCTCTCTCACACCAGACGAGACCCAGATCCCACCGGGAGCTCGGCTGTATCCTGGGGAACACACGCTGTCCTCTGCTTCTATCCTCAATAGACAGTGAAATCAGTGATTAACTCACACATGGATGTGGAGCGAGAAAGAGAGGAGAGGAGGACGATGAGGAGGAGAGAGGGTGGTCTGGAGCTGAAGCTGTGAGTGCCTTTCTTCTCACTCTCTCTCTCACACTCCCTCCCTCTTTTGTTAAGCTCCGGGGATAGATAGGTAGATATCGCTGAAGCCCGGCGTGGAGGATGAGCAAAAAAGAAAAAGCCTCCGTAAAAACTCCTCTCGCTCAGGAAGAAGCAGATAGTCCTATCTAGACACGCACTCACACAGAGGAAAATCCCTTCTGATCCACAAGGTTCCTCCTCCAACTCTTTTCTTCTCTTCCCCTCTGTGATCCCCCTCTTTCTTCTCAAGCTCTCCCTGACGGCTTGCTTCCCACTGCGCCTGGCAGCCGTCACTATGTGTGTGCGTGTGTGTGTGTGGTGGTGGCGGCAGTGGTGGTGGTGGTGTGTGGAGTGTGTTTGTGTGGCTGCTGCCGTCTGCTCCACTCTGCGTGCTGAGGCATAGAGGGGCTCGGCTTCAGCGCAGCTACGCTCCTCCCTCCCTCTCTCTCTTCCTCTCTTCCGTCTGTGTCTCTCTCCCTCTGTTTTTTTCATGGAACTATAGAACAGTGGGAGTGGTTGGTCCTGCCCTCGTTCAAGCCCTGGGGTGGGTGTGTGTGTGTGTGTGTGTGTGTGTGTGTGTGTGTGTGTGTGTGTGTGTGTGTGTGTGTGTGTGTGTGTGTGTGCGTGTGTGTACTGAATAGAAACTGAGAACGAAGACGAAGATGAGCTGTTCTACTGGCAGAAAGGCGGTGCTGGGGGGGTGGGGGTGGGGGGGTACGAGGAGCGGGAGCTAGGGTAAAGGTTGAGAAGAGGATACACGAGCAGTATAATTTGGAAACAGAGAGGCCCCCCTACTGGCACTCTACAGGCGCAGCAATGACACATTTTTCATAATAAAAGCTGTTTTGGATACTTTAAACTGATTAACATAATATATCATCATCATCATATTTTCCATTTTACTTTGCTAATATTGAATCACGTTTTTTTTATTATACAGCAACTCACAATCAGCTGGCATAACTGACATACATGTGTGCCCGACCCGAATGCCTCAGCGCACACAGAGACGCTCCATTCACACATGGCCAGTGAAGGGCCCAACATAGTATGCAGTGGTTGTGTGGCACAGTGACCCACTGGCACAGTGCTGCCTGTTATGTGATGCAACCAGGTTTAAGTAGTGCTCTTATATAAGCACAGTGAGCCATGCATGAAGACTGCTCTGCCCTCTGACTGCAGCTGTGTGTGTGTGTGTGTGTGTGTGTGTGTGTGTGTGTGTGTGTGTGTGTGTGTGTGTGTGTGTGTGTGTGTGTGTGTGTGTGTGTGTGTGTGTGTGTGTGTGTGTGTGTGTGTGTGTGTCAAGGAGACAAGGGTTGGCAGACAATGCAAATTCCCTGCAGTGGAAAAAGGGGCATGAGAACAGAATGCAAACACAAAACCTTCTCTAAGATAAGGGCTTTATTTCTTGTGCGCAATTAAACTACTTTACAGACTGTGCTGCAAAATCACATCACTGTCCTTGTGCTAGTGTGCGAGAGTTTTTGTCACAATGTCCACATGTCTGTCCTTATTTTTTTAATAGCATTCTTCTGCCAGCTTATATAATACACAAAAATTATATGTTTGGCTCTGAGGTGTACTAATAACAAAACATCTTCCAATGCAGCATATAGAAATGCAGCATAAAGAAGGCCAGTGTTGTGCCTGAACGCGTTTATTGAACGATAGTTCATGAACTCGTTCATATTTTGGGCGAACGTGAACTGAACGTACTGTAATACTGCCTGATGAACGTTACTGTGAACTCGTTCATTCTGGTGTCTGTGAACGGCACGCTCTCTGTTTAAAGGTCCAATATGTAATATTTGTACTGTAATAAATCCAAAAATGACACCAATGCCTCATCAGATATTAAGGAAACATGTTAAACTGAAATACAATCTTTTCTGACAACAATGCTAATGTCAGTATTTTTTCTTTTTGAAATTTACATTCCGTGACGGAATTTCTGTTTATGTTTTGATCTGTGTGTTGTTATCAACGGCCCAGTTTGACAGCCAGGCCGGGTTGCCAGATATACCTGTAAAAACGTAAACCCAGCGCGCTACAGCTGTAACGTTGTTACAGCCATGAAAGCAGCTAACAAACGAACAGGATCAACGGAGATAGATTCTACCCGACCTAAAAAAAAAAAAAGTAAACAGCATGTTTCTAACAGTTGCGTGACCAGAGACGTAATAACCCCCTGGTAAATATTGGAGATGTATTTGAAAGATGGAGACAGCTTAGATCCCAAAAGGACGCAGAATTGGCTAATTTCCTCCTGAACAGGTAAGCATAGCTTCAGGCTAATTTATCACAGCCACTAGGGACGGGCATTTTATGTCATTTCAACATTTGTGTACTCGCATTGAATTATATTGCTAGAGTACCCGAGGTGGTTACTCGCAAAAACAATTGAGACAGACAGTAAAGTGATCCCGACTGGTCCTGGCTAACGCCGCCATGCTAACCCTGTTAACTGCTAACGTTACCGGTAGGACCAGGCAAGCGGGCCATGGCTGTTTACAACGTGTAGTTCAGCAGCTGGAGCCGACAACGGTGAGTTATTTTAAGCCACGAGAGGGGGGCTGTAAATCGGGAAGAGAGGACTGTGAGTTTGCAGTGTGTTTAGCGATTGTTGCCGTAATTCTAAGCCAATGAAGTGTGTTCCGTTGGCAAGGTAGCTAGTGGTATTTTTAGCGTTTCGTATTGTAATTCTAAGCCGAGGAAGTGTGCCTGACTGGCGTGTGGAGAGGACGGTGAGGTTGTTGTGTTTTTAGCGGTTCATACTGTAATTTTAAGCCGAAAAAGTGTGTCTGTCAGTTGGTTACAGAGCTCCGCGTCGTGTATATATCTATGGCTCCGCGTGAGCACGGGCTTTTATGACTGTCGATATAGCCAGCATAACGTTAGCTACTCTGCTGTGCTGTGGAGTAATGTCTGGCTATGTGAGACTAGCATCTAACGTTAGCTACTCTGCTGTGCTGTGGAGTAATGTCTGGCTATTTGAGACTAGCATCTAACGTTAGCTACTCTGCTGTGCTGTGGAGTAATGTCTGGCTATTTGAGACTAGCATCTAACGTTAGCTACTCTGCTGTGCTGTGGAGTAATGTCTGGCTATGTGAGACTAGCATCTAACGTTAGCTACTCTGCTGTGCTGTGGAGTAATGTCTGGCTATTTGAGACTAGCATCTAACGTTAGCTACTCTGCTGTGCTGTGGGGTAATGTCTGGCTATGTGAGAAAAGCCGTCTAGCAACATTGTTGTGAATGCTGCGGTCTCAGCCTGGCAACCCCCGTGAACTTCGAGTCTGGGCAGGAGGGGGCGGGGAAACGACTCTCCAGTATTTTGAATTGGTAGTGCAGTAACTATTTTAACCGCTAGCTGCCAGTATTACATACAATATTACATATTGCACCTTTAACTTCGTTTAATAGGGTGCCAGATTTCTATAGAGCCTTCCAGGCGAAAACCCAGCTAAAACACACCGTAAACACGCCTTAATATGTAGCAGCAAAAACACCAAATCTGGCAACACCAGCCACCAGTGTCGCACTGCCGCATGCGTCATCAAAACAAAAAGCAGCATGAGGTGACAGCAGCATGGAGGCGACAAAGCAGCAAGGAGGCGTCGTATGATCATTTAAACAAGTTTTTCTTACATTTCTGTGCAAACTTTGCCCGCCGGCTTTCAAAAAGAAAATCCGCACTTCAGTCACATCCACAGCAAACCTGAAACGGCACATTGAATTGATTGGATATGAAGATGAAATCTGACGCATAGTTTCAGAGTTAAAACTTAGGGCTGCACGATTATGGCCAAAATGATAATCACGATTATTTTGATCAATATTGAGATCCATTACATCCATATTGTGCTACATTCCTGCTAATACATTCATATTGTGCTACATACCTCCTTTATTGAGGGATACTGTGAAGGAGTATGCCATTTCAGCTGTTGTGCGACCGCTTTCCATACATGCACGTTTGCCGTAAGGTATCTACCTGACAAAATAGCAACGCGGATTTCGGTGGCTCATTACACTGCTACTTACATGTCTGCGTTGCGCTCTGATGCTCCGAAATAACACGTTACACAGCAGGTAACGTTAGCCTACCATTAGCTAGCTACAGTAAACACTAATAACACGTTACACAGCAGGTAACGTTAGCCTACCATTAGCTAGCTACAGTAAACACTAATAACACGTTACACAGCAGGTAACGTTAGCCTACAATTAGCTAGCTACAGTAAACACTAATAACACGTTACACAGCAGGTAACATTAGCCTACCGTTAGCCACAGTAGTAACTGGATTAAACACGGCTAAAATGCTGACAACTAAACGGTGTAGTGTGACTGTATTTCACTATAGAGGAAAATCATGATCGTGATTAAAATTCGATTAATTGTGCAGCCCTATTAAAACTGATCAAATAATTGCTGTCTGTGGTTCTATATGGGCTGTGGCAATCATTTTGAAAAATAATAGCTCGCAGCAACATATGGAAAAAAGAACTATGAACTAGTTCATTTTTGGAACTGTGAACTGAACTTTGAACTAGTTCATGTAGAAAGTGAACTTTCCCAAAACTGTAGAAGGCTGTTGTGTAAAATAAAAAAATGCGAGCAGCACAGTGCTAGGTGCATACAACACAGAGTTTCGTCGAGACATCTCAAATTTCTTAAAAGTTATTTTGACAAGTGACAATTGTGTTTGTTTGACCACCCATCAACAAAAATATTAAACATGTTTGATCCAGATTAGGACGTTGTCAGAAAGAAGAAGGAGCAAGGACAGCAATTACTCTGGCACCAACCCCGCCCCCACAACATACTAATCAGTCATTGCGTTTAGATGCAGTTTAAAAAAACGATTAATTTCGGAGTTACCGTCATAACCCGGTTAACAGACCTAGAGAACTCCTTCAATAACCGGGGTATTCCTGCATTCCTTAACTGGGGTATAGTCGGGTTAACCATATGCACGTGCTCCAACTGCCCCTCCCCACTCCGCTGAAGTGGTTTTTGAACCGGAAATAATCCGTCAGCGCTGTGAATCATTAGTCGTTGCTATGACACCATACAACAAAACAGCGTTGCCCGAATCAGCGAGCCATCGGCAGCAAAGAGCCTGCGGTCCATCTGTTTTACTCCCCACCGAGGCAGCAGCAGACACCGGGATATGGCTAAACAGATTGTCCATCTCCGGGGCTGTCAACGCTGTGCTCGGCAAAAAAGTGGAGGCACCGAGGAGCCCACGCTGCAGCCGCTGATTAATTCCACCAGACACTGGTTACAGATATTATGAGCCGAACAAGTTGACAGCCATCTGGCGAAGCACTGTGCTTTTCTGCGCTGTGACAAGAGTGTGTGAATGAAACATTAGGTTGTTATATTTTACTAATTTAGTGTCCGGTCAGTATAATTTTGACAAAGATCAACCGGATGAACAAGCAAGTTGTGCGTCGGTAGAGCGCCACCTACTGTACCGGAGGTAGAGTTACTCCTGTCATTATTTATGATGTTATTCACTTAACCGGGGTAAGTATATACTCCGGTTACTGCTGTGCATGTAAACGCACTGACTGGAGAGTATGCATAAGCCCCCTGGGGGGTGAGTATAAATGCTACTCCAGCTTTGAGAAGTGGGTAATGAGTAACATCATTTTTACTTGACTGTTGTCTTGTCTTACCTCAGCACCGGTGTGTGAAACAGCTCTCTGAGTCTTAACCTTAAACTTCATGCTTGGCCTAGACTCCGGGAATAACTTGTGTTTTCATTTTCATCTGTATTGCATTGTTAACCATGTGACAAATTGAGTTTATTTATTACACAGACTGAAACAAGTCTGTCTTCAGGACTGCATACATTGCATGCTGTAATTTGTATACAGTTATAATTTTTTAAGCCATGCATTGCTCCAATCAGACCCAATTAGATTATTTTCTTTAAAGAGCCCCTATTATACTCCTTTTCAGCATCATATTTGTACTCTTGGGGTCTACTAGAATAGGTTTACATGCTTTGATGTTCAAAAAACATTAAGTTTCTCATAATCCCAATTGCTGCAGTGCCTCCACCTGAAACACTGTTTGAGCTTTTGGCCTGCCTTTCTGAAAAGCCCAGTCGGCAACCAAATCCAAACAAGCCACGGGGCAGCACTGGGCTGGCATTCTCCATTAATGACATCATTAATTGGGGAATTTCAAACAGGAATGTGGGCAAGCTGTTTTCAGGCAGTTGAGAAAAAGTGCTGTCTGTGGGAGAGAAAACTCCATTTGGAGTAAAATGTGTTCTTTATTCATCTATTACATATACAAAAACTATGTAATGCACTAAAAGATGGAAAACAAATCCAAAAAAGCATAATAGGGGCTCTTTAAAGGTGCTTTAAGCGATGTTGGGTGACGTTACTTCTTGTTGACGTTCAAAGTATTTTCAAACAAAACGAAGACTAGCTCGCTCCTCCCTCCTCCTCATTCTGTTCCCTCCCTTCTGTGCCTCAGCGCACTAACCCCCCTCACCCCATACAACCCCCCCCAAATCCTTCTTGTCTGTTATTGGCTGAACACTGGAACACGGTTTGTGTATGTTTGCATGGTCCAGGTTGAACCACTTTGTTTTTGTTGGCGTGTGTGGACCCTAGGCTGTCTACAGAGACCGCGTTTTTTTACAGTGTGTTCAGGGGACCGGCAGCTCGCGGATAGTGAGGAGATGTTTGCTGTATGGGACAAAAAAATGTTGTATCCTACAAAACTCGTGACATCGCTTAGAGTACCTTTAATATATTTTTGTTGGTGACAAAGTTTTGTGCTACAGTTTAACCCTGAGTTTTGTTGATGTAGTGCCAGTAGCTTTTACATAGTTTTTCCAAAAAGCCATCTGAATAACCTTGTGATAGCATGTTTTATGATCATAATTATCATAAATTGACAGTAGCAGACATTCTCTGCCCCCCAAAGGACTATACATCGGATATAGTGGAGTTATCTTGTAAATGGAAATCAAGAAGTGTGCACAGCTGTAGTAGTCAAGTTAAAGCCATCCAGCTGACAAATAGTTAAGTTAAAGTGCTCATATTCTGCTTTTTGGCTTTTCCCCTTTCCTATTGTGCTACATATCTTTTTGTGCACATTATAAGTTTACAAAGTGAAAAAGCGCAAAGTCCACCAGAGATGGGGACTCGAGTCTGAGACTCGAGTCTGAGACTCTGACTCGAGTCTGAGACTCGGATTCGAGTCGCACTTAAGTCGCACAAATAGCTGACTTCAGACTTGACTCGGACTCGACCCAAAATACTTCAGACTTGACTCGGACTTGAGCTTCGAGACTCGTCAATTATTGCTTTTTAAATCTAAATTTATTAATGTATTTCTATTTTCTTTTATTGGCGCATACACGTTGGGCAAACGTATGATGAGCTGCATGTCCCCTGCCCTTTGCCATAATGTGCAACGTAACGCATGCGCTATGCCTTATGTGCGCGCACTCACATATAAAAAAAATGCATTGACGATGGCGACACCAAGTCCTCCCGGAGTTGTGCCTTTTGTCGTTAGTTTTGCTTTCAATAACTGAGCGTACTAACACTTAGAAAATAAATAAATGGCATTACATCAGTGAGTTCAAACTGTTTATTGTGCGTAATTTGGACTGACACTGAGATGCATGTTGTTCTGTAACTGGTGTGGCGCTGCCACTATTCTCTTGATTTCCACTTCGACACCATAGCAAAGTGTTGTGCTAATGCTGGGAACAGGCACATTGTATATGATGTGACAGACTTAGGTTAATATTTCACCAGGTCCGAGGGCTAGAGGGATGTGTTAAGCAGACCCCATGAAGTTATCCTACAACTGATTTTGATACTGTACTGTATGGACGGTAGTTACAAAAAGAAGAATTTATTAAAAAAAAAAAAGGGGGACCCAAGAGGGAAGGGGTGGCCACGCCCCCCCACAAAGACAAGCGCCGCCCTTCCCCAAAAAAAAGTGCACACCTCCTCTACCCCCCCCCCAAAGCCTTCCTTCTTTCCAAAAAAACCCCTTTTCACAAACAGCTCTATTGTATGCATCCAGCCTTTACTTCCGTGACAAACGTGCATCACTTTGTAACACACGTTATAATGCTCGCCTAGCTGCTAGCGTGGCACACCCTCATACTCTGCAACTGACAAGCTAGCAGTACTTACTGCGCATGTACGACTCCCAACAGAGATGGAACAGAAGTGCGATGCCTCACTCTGTAGCTAAAACAGAGACCTCAACACACAGGGTGAAAAGAGGAGCTGCAGCAATTTGCAGTACAACAAATATATGGTGTTGTCTGAAACTTAAACCACATAAACCTATTCTGGTGCAACCTCTAAATACAATTATGAACCTGAAAATGACCATAATATGAGCACTTTAAGCACAAAAACATAACATCAAATATACTCTCATGCTCCTTCAAGTAAAAGTAAATGAAGATGCCATCTCATTTTTAAAAACATGGGACGCATTTTTATCTTATACAAGGTAACAGGTTTCCAGCCACAGTGCTAGTTTAAGCTACAGTATGTATATATATATATATATATATATATATACACACACAGTACAGGCCAAAAGTTTGGACACACCTTCTCATTCAATGCGTTTTCTTTATTTTCATGACAATTTTTTAGACTAGATTTTCACTGAAGGCATCAAAACTATGAATGAACACATATGGAATTATGTACTTAACAAAAAAGTGTGAAATAACTGAAAACATGTCTTATATTTTAGATTCCTCAAAGTAGCCACCCTTTGCTTTTTTGATAGCGCTGCAAACCCTTGGTGTTCTCTCAATGAGTTTCATGAGGTAGTCACCTGAAATGGTTTTCACTTCACAGGTGTGCTTTGTCAGGGTTAATTAGTGGGATTTTTTTGCTTATTAATGGGGTTGGGACCATCAGTTGTGTTGTGAAGAAGTAAGGTTGATACACAGCCGACAGCCCTATTGGACAACTGTTAGAATTCATATTATGGCAAGAACCAATCAGCTAAGTAAAGCGAAACGAGTGGCCATCATTACTTTAACAAATGAAGGTCAGTCAGTCAGGAAAATTGAATGTGCGAAAACTTTGAATGTGCTGAGGACAAGTTCATCCAAGTCACCAGCCTCAAATCGCAAGTTAACAGCAGCTCAGATTAGAGACCAGATGAATGCCACATTAGACCAGTGGAAATCTGTGCTTTGGTCTGATGAGTCCAAATTTGAGATCTTTGGTTCCAACCGCCGTGTCTTTGTGTGACGCAGAAAAGGTGAACGGATAAATTCTACATGCCTGGTTCCCACCGTGAAGCATGAAGGAGGAGGAGGTGTGATGGTGTGGGGGTGCTTTGCTGGTGACACTGTTGGGGATTTATTCAAAATTGAAGGCATACTGAACCAGCATGGCTACCACAGCATCCTGCAGCAACATGCCATCCCATCCGGTTTGCGTTTAGTTGGACTATCATTTATTTTTCAACAGGACAATGACCCCAAACACACCTCCAGGCTGTGTAAGGGCTTTTTGACCAAGAAGGAGAGTGATGGAGTGCTGCGCCAGATGACCTGGCCTCCACAGTCACCGGACCTGAACCCAATCGAGATGGTTTGGGGTGAGCTGGACCGCAGAGTGAAGGCAAAAGTGCCAACAAGTGCTAAGCATCTCTGGGAACTCCTTCAAGACTGTTGGAAAACCATTTCAGGTGACTACCTCTTGAAGCTCATCAAGAGAATGCCAAGAGTGTGCAAAGCAGTAATCAGAGCAAAGGGTGGCTACTTTGAAGAAACTAGAATATAAGACAAGATTTCAGTTATTTCACACTTTTTTGTTAAGTACATAATTCCACGTGTTCAGTCATAGTTTTGATGCCTTCAGTGAGAATCTACAATGTAAATAATCATGAAAATAAAGGAAACACATTGAATGAGAAGGTGTGTCCAAACTTTTGACCTGTACTGTATATATAGCATGTTGCAACCATCAGCATGCGAACATGCTCACAAAGACAATGTGCTGATGCAACATGCTTAGTGAGCATCTTTTTACTGTACACCAATCTTTTTTACCATCTTAGTTAGCATCGTATGGTTTGCTACTCAACAGTAAACATAAAATACAGCTGTGGCTGATGAGATCATTAGTTTTGCAGGTATTTGGCCATTACTGTGACAATGGCATCAGAGTTACTACAAAATATCCTGAGGGCAACATGAATGTCTGTAGTGAATTTAATGGCAATCCTTCCTACACTTGTAGAGACGCTTTATTCACTCTCATGGTGGCGCTAGAGGAAAAGTCAGGGGATCACCAAAGTCATTAATCACTGAACAAAGTTCCCTGGCAATCCAACAATAGTTGTTAGGATATTTTAGTCTGGAAAGTGGTGGACAGACTGAGCGACCAGTAGGCCAATTGACAGATCAACATTTGTGTTTTTGTGTGTACCAACACAACTATTGAGTTTTTGTCATTCAACATCGTTATCCTTAGTGCCACGGTGCAAGTGAAGCTAAACATTTGAAAGATAATAGATTAAGACAAAAACATGTGTTCATCCAGTGGAAAACCCAGTGGTTTATTTAAATTAGGATACATTTTCAACTTGCAAAACCACTTTATGAGACTATGTTAAATGACATGACATGATGCCGTGACAGTTATGTGCCTACTTAGAAAAGATTGCTGCTGGCAAGTAGGGGTGGTGGAAAAATCGATACGGATTACCATCTTCCATCAATGGCACTGGGTCAATATTTTGATTAAGCTCATATCAATTAGTTTTCAAGGCTATCCAATATTCCACTCATAAGAACAGTTCCTACAATAAAATGTAATTTTGTACATTCTCTTTACGCTACCAATCAGTGAATTAACCAAAACCATTTTGTAACCTTTACATGCAAGTCATGATCTATACTCTTCTACATGGAAGAGGAGCTACTGCGTGAGCTCATCTTGCAGTAATTCCAGCCTCGTCTTCACAGTGAAATATATGAGCATGTTGTTGGGCCGCTGCTAGCAAAAGCAGGCTGTATTGATTGTGTTGCACTTGTAGTTGAGGAGTATGCATTCCTGAATCGTACGCACACAGAGCTAAGCAGTTTGATGAGGAAGGTTATACATTCATTCAATGGCACTATGTGTGGAATGCCAAACACGGAGGGATACTGGGAGATTAGGGGTGTGTGTGTGTGTGTGTGTGTGTGTGTGTGTGTGTGTGTGTGTGTGTGTGTGTGTGTGTGTGTGTGTGTGTGTGCATGCCTGCGTGCGTGTCTACTATACATGAGTAGCACACCAGCCAAAGTTTTCATGAAAATTAAGATTCTGATGACACCGCAGTTTGGGAAAACAAAGAAAGAGAATTGATTCTTCCAACTGCACAGTACAGTCCCATTATGAGGCACAATCTTTACATCTCACTCCATACTCTGTTGCCATAATAAAGCTTCCTAATTACCACGTCTTGTGGCAAGACAGCCATAATGGCGGTGGTAAATACTGGTTAATTGCATTCATTCTAATATCAAACAGACTTCTATTACGTCTTAAGCACAATCTAATTGCCTACTTGTTTCTAAAGACTGAAAGTGTATCTGCTGCATCTGCATTTCTTTGCAAAAAATGACCTTTTCCTAAGGAGAGACGCTATTTTCCAAGTCCAATGCTTGAAAAATACCAGATAAAAAAAACTGACAGCTGGAGCAAAGTATCAAAGTGTTTTCATTGACACTGTGTATTCTTAAAGCCCCTGGTCATCAAAGCAGTTTTCAAATGGAGCAGGAAAGGCCATGCTGTGACTAAGGGATGTGATCCTCTCATCGCTGACCACCAGATGTATAACAAACACCGAGCCAGAAAAAAAGAGCAGTAAAATCCTCACATCTTAGCTCAGATACAGCTGGGAAAACAGAAGAGGTCATGATGACGATAGTCCTATTTTACAGAAGCTGCTCTGGTTGTTTATCAAAGAAAACACTGGCCAGGATATCACACACACACACACACACACACACACACACACACACACACACACACACACACACACACACACACACACACACACACACACAGACACACTGGTATTTGAACACAGCAGATTTACAGTGGTAAATGGACTATTACATCCAATTGCCATACACAGCATGAGGGAATTTGTCTGCTTGCAAGTCCCATGAGATACAAACACAGAGACTGCAGATAATGTAGAATAAACTGGTTTGGGTTTCTTTGATACAGGAAATCGAATAAGAAGAATTCATGTTTAAAAATATTGACAAAATAAAATGCAGTATCTTTGGCAATTTAGCGTCTGTTAACATCTACATCGCATCCAAGCTACATTTTTAAACCTTATTCACACATGGTTATTATCCTGTATGTGAGACACTCAGTTAGACATAAGGGTAAACAAATTAAACTATTGTAATGCAGTGAATCTCTAGACTCGTGAGACCGTCCTGATCTCGCGAGCTCCAGTTTTCCACTCGCAGATCAGTCTGGCATCTTGAGATAGACAAAAATTTGGAGCCGTTCGCCAAACGACCGACCAATCAGCGTTGGTTTTGAGGCGGGTTTAGGTGTGACTCAACGAGAAGCGACTGTTCAGTCTAAACAACATGGCAGCTTCCACGGATGAGATGAGCGTAGCTATCACGCACGTTTTATCCGAATTAGAAAGTATTCCTTCATTGAAAGAAGAGCAAAAAACGGCACTGGAGGCTTTTCTCGGAGGAAAAGATGTTTTTGCTCTTCTCCCGACTGGTTTCGGCAAGAGTTTGATCTGACTGGTTGATTTGGCCCATCTGTCACCAACATAGGTGGTGATAGACAGATGGTTTATCCAATCAGCTAACCAGTATTTTCGCCCCTTCCCAAAAGTTCTCTAAAGGAAAGTTCCCAGATGGATATGCTGAGCAAATGCGAAGCAATCCATCTGGCGGAGTCAGGTTAGTGAATCTCTAAATCTTACACACATTTTCACAGATTGAAAAGGTAAGTAAAAGGCAGATGATACCGGACCAATGCCCCCTTGTGACAACAATGGACTCTGGAAAGACTGATATTATCTGCAAAGCGAAGCTCAGGTAAACAACGAAGACAGTCGAAGCGCGTCAGTAGTGAGCCTTGCCAGCTTGTCTACTTAATCAGAGGAGAAGGGCATAACACAACTGTCCTTCGAAAAAAAACTCTTTACAGCAAGCTGAAAACCGCGATAAAGCTCGTTACTCAACCTGCTGCGTTTGTTAATTCTTTCACCTCCGTTTAGCTTTGACAAAGCAGTAAATTATCAATGTGATCAATTCAATTAACATCACTTATGATAAATCAGATTTTTAATACTAATTTCAAGGGCCCCTTCAATATAATTCTCTACATCTGTATTGCCGTGCCATTATCAGTGAATTTCCCCTGATGGAAGACTTTCAATAACTCTGAGTGTCTGGCACAGCTCAATGTAACTAGCAAAAAGACAACATATGTTATTTTGAATAATCAATTCCAACTGAAATCCATCCATCCATCCATCCATCCATCCCTATCCCAGCTGACATTGGGTGAGAGGCTGGGACAAAGGCCAGTTTAAACCTCAAGAAAATGTGTGGCTCTCTCAGTGAAGGAGCTCAATCTGCTGTCGTGGAGGCAAAGCTGTGTGAACAAAAGCCGAGAAAGACGTGGACGTAGCAGTTGTCTTGGTAGGGAGTAGGTACTGGCTTTAACGTTTAACCAAGAAGCACTACGCACATGCACCACCTAGTAAAATCTCTTACAATTAAGACGCCTAGTGATGCCATTTCATGACACACATTTGGCACACATTTATAAAGCACTCCCAGCGTGTGGCTGACAATGACAGTCGATGTAGCAATATCAAGGGATTTGAAATGGGTTGCAGAGTTCATAATGAACACCAACAATAAGTAGATTAAGGGATGAGGGAAATGTGTAGATGTCTCAGTCAATGAGAGAGGCAGACAAGAAGAAGGAGATATTAAGTTACACAATATGAGGAACTCATTCTAAACTATCTCCGTAGCCATAAAGCCATATGAAAAATCACTTCAAACCAATAACCCCTTGTACAACACTGAACGCTTAATTACATGACTGAATCAAAATGGTGACAAATCACCTTAGGCTCTTTGCAAATCCCGCTCCTCCCATCCTCCTTTCTGCTCCCTCCTCCCCTCCTTCCCCTCTCAACAGCAAGCCACAGCTCACTTTAACACAAATCATCACTTTATTAAAAAAGAAAGAAAAAAAACAGCACGTTAGTGGATTCATTTGAACAATTATGCAAATCAGACAGGAGATGAAGCTTTTATTAATGTTAGAGAAGTGTTGCATCAGATAGTGCTGAAGTTCATTAAGTTACTCCAGTTGAAGATGAATACATTCTGATTAGTTTGATGTCACTATGGTGTGTATCATATTATCGTCTTGTGGTGCGTCAGTGTAAAACTCCCCACAGATCTTTTGCTCAAGCAAAATATTTCACAGCTAAAAATGTGCAATTTGGATGGGGGGGGTTTCTCAGACTTTTTTCTTATGATTTACACTTCTATTGTTTTTGGAGGATTAGAGGTTTGTTTGGTGCTATCACTTTTATCACGTTTAACTGTATCAGGTAATCAGGTTCATTGTTGCAAACATGTCTTTTTGTGTGGCTCTCTTCCTCTCTCTCTCTCTCTCTCTGCAGGTACAGGGCCTGGGAGGTGGTGGACCGTGACTGACTGACTAGGGCCCGTGCTTGCTGTGGCTCCGAGGGGTAATTAATTTTAGCAAACGACCGCCACGTCTGTCGGCTTTTATAAACGAGCGTTTACGCGCTATGGACAATTTAACCACTCCACTGAGCTCGCCTTGACAGAGATGAGTAGAGAGATGTGTGAGGGAGAGAGAGAGGGAGAGGGAGAGAGAGAGAGAGAGAGAGAGAAAGAAAGAAAGAGAGAGAGAGAGAGAGGATGGGTACCATGCTGCTAGGTGACTGATGGGAGATTTAATCAATAGAGTAAGCACATTTACTCTCATGATGCTCACCCAACATCCATATTCATGGTGTTAATTTTCTCTACGCCTACACTGTTGCACACCACAAAATATTATAATGCATGAAGGATTTCACTACATCTCATCAGGCCTCATCAAAGGCCAGTATCGTCGCTGTTAATTACGTGGAGCATCACGGACTAAACATCAAGGTGGTAGTCAAATCATTTTATTCTACATCCAAGCATAATTCGATATCCAAAATAACTACTCTCCATTACGTTCTTATGCACCTTAACAACCCAATGTTCTCTTTGTTAATGCCATTGGGCGCATTTGGAAGCATGCACCACATCCAGGAAAACAAAGGCTACAGCAGTACAATGTCCTTCGCAACTAATCCCAACCTAAGTGACATCCTAAAATAAGAACTGTTTGTGTCATTGAGAAAATGTTGTGTCTTGACAGTAACACTATAATGTCTGGTCATTGTTCGCTGTACTTGCGTGAATCCAGACATTAGATGCAATCTCTTGAGGTTCAAGAATAATAGTTCAGTCAACCACCACCCCTCTTAAAAAATACTCAACCTAGAAAACTAGACTCCATAGGCAAACTTGGAAGGCTGTGATCATATGTAGGAGTGGTTGCGTTGAATCGTACACAGCTGACTCTACAACCATACAGGAAATGTGTTGAAATAGCAGAATACTGCTCAGGGTAAAAGTCTTCTGAAAGAAACGAGTCAGAGATGCAGCCCAAGTCTTAGGTTTTGCAATGTCAGGTAAAACACAAACTGTGCGTACTGCTATGGTGTTGAGATGGATTAAATTCAGAACTGATATTTTATTGTACATTACAGTAAAATGTCAGGCAATCAATTCCACCTTAAAACAACTTGATGCAATTCATCACTGTGCCCTGCGTTTCATTACAGGAGATAAATACCATACTCATCGCCGTGTACTACAGGAAGAAGCAGTAACAAGAAGAGAACTACACACACCATTTTAGTTTATTATTTGGCTGCCTCAGTATGTCACATCTCTTCTCAAATTTAGAACTCCTGTTTGTCAAAGCAGATTAACTCTTGGTACCCCGCTAGTAAATATGGAACTTGGTGTGCTTGTGTGTCTTATCTTCATTCTGTCCTTTGTACTCTGGTCTCTCTTGCAAAAGTGATTGTAATCTCAAAAATAATGAAATTAAGGTTATAAGGAAACTGTCAAGGTCCACATTCTACATTTATCAGTTGCACGATACTGCTGCACAATCACAAAGCACCTAAAATCACTTTGAATGTATGCCCTGAGCGAAAAAACTGAGGTCAATAAAACTAAATCAGCTGGAGTTTGCTTGGTGTAAGATTGTTTTTATAACTCAACAGCATGTAACTTTCCCACTTTCTCCCCTCAGAATTTCCAGAGCCCGAGAACTGCGGAGCCACACCGCAGTCACTCGGCACGCGGTCAGCCGAGTCCTGTGAAAACCGTTCTGTTTGCCTCTAATATTATCCGGTTGCCAGACTATAAGCGCTGCAGCCACCGCTCTGCTTTGTTCCCCCTGCCAAAGCAAGTTACATGGCTCGCCTCGAAGTCAGTGTTTTCACAGCTAGACATACATTACTGTGTGACATCAAGCCCCGGGGCTTATAGATCTGATGGATTGTATGACAGGAGCCTTTATGGCTTTTGCAGCAATGTATGACAGCAGTCTGCCTGCCTCAATACTTGGCAGGGATAACTATAGTAAACCACAGTGTAGAACAGACTAGTGCGGCCAAATGAGGGGCCTGTGGCAGCAAGTGTTTCCATAGCTACAGTAGGCCGATGGGATTGTTTACTGTCCGAGAATGAGAGATTAAGAAAATGAGTGATTCTCTACGTATATGCTGAGCAATCATTTCTGCACCCATGTTGTATGTGTGAATGTTTGTGTGTGTGTGTGTGTCTGTGTGTGTGTATCCTAGATGGAGCAGCTCTTAACAGGATCGTGAGGGTACCCATGAGTCACTGCACTGACATTAAAAAGAACTACCTCATCCCCCATCCACTTCTTCCATACACACAAATACATACGGACTTGCTGTCACACATGTAACCACCCCCCCACACACACACACACACACACACACACACACACCAGGAGAGGAGAAGCACACCAAATAAAAAGCTGAACATTAACAACCGCAACACCTGCCCTATATCACCATCACACAGACATAAACCATTGGTGACTAAAGACAACATCTAGATGACATTACCAGAGCCAGATGTCGATCTGCTCTAAATTAGCCAGTGGGGAATTCAGTTTAGGTCTTCATATCAACAGATAATGATGGGTGTTAACGGTTGACCTCTTCTAGGACTCACTGATACTATATGATATTGCTGTAAATGACGTGCTGTATCCTGTTGCAATAGCACACAAACTTGATATACAGTGGAACAAAGCCAAAACAATGAAAACAGTGTGTGTGAGTGGTAAAAGATAGCACTGTCTTGCAGGATATAACCTTCCTCTACCCTCCCTTTGGTACCTGACAGGCCTGTAGCTAAGCTCACCCTCAGCCATTACTTCTACTGTAGCCTTCCTGCTCCATTTAACTCAACAAGCTTAACTCAATGGCCTTCATTCCTCACAGCGACGGCTTCCGCTTCATACTCTGGTGGCTTTTAACAGGATCAATTTGAGTGGGGGGGGGGGGAATGGGGGGCAGCATCTCCCTTGTTAACACAAAATATGTCATGCATTGCCCTTGTTAACTTAAAAAGAAAAATCTGTGAAAACAATATTTTACCTTCTCCGCTGTCCTTGTTGCTGAATAGAAAGATATTGCTCACTGGGGGCCAAGGCAAGGACCTAACAACTGCAGTAAAAATGAGCCATTAAGTTATACTGTCCATGTCCTGCTGTGGCATTTAATCGCCCCGCTTTAATATGCAACAAGCTAACGACATCCCACTTACAGTCCGGTATTGTGCAGGACTCCATACTGAGTCAGCGATTATTGATCATGGGAGGAAGCATTTTGGCAAATAATCTGTTTTCTTACAGTTCCCCTGAGTCTGTTAAAAGGCCCAATCCAAACGGAATATTTGACAAATAGGAAGCTGTCTGCAGCAGGAGAAACGCCACCCTTAAATCAAACGGCGGCATCCTTGATTCAAAACGTGGCAACCATTTTGATCATTGAGAACAAGCAAGAAGTAAAGTAAAACATTTTTGAAAAGACTGGAGAAAAAACAACAACTCCGTTTTGAGTAATCGGCGGCTACTGAAGTTTTAAGAAACAAAACCACATTCAAAAACAGCTGCACTGAAACAGCAGTGCTGCGAGGGCAGGCAGGTATGATAGACAGTCTTTAGCTGTGCCTCTCTCAAGTAATAATGTGAGGTGAAATTTGGAGAGTGTGTATCTGGGACACATAATAAATATTTCATGGCATATTATGAATAGGTTCTTTGTTTAATTAGACTCGGAGAGTTGTCCCCTTCAGTCATGTTAGCATGAAAAAATACGATCCTTTCCACTTTAATTATAAAAGGTCTTCAGGCCAATATGCTACGTTATAACTTACCTATCAGCTTTTATATAAGTATAACTATAAAATCTGTCAGCGGGAGGCACATAATTACTTGATTTACATTTTTATTCATTTTCTGTTTGTTTTGTTAACTTTTCCTAAACACAGTCGAAAGAGCATTTAATACATTTTCAAATAGTAATTGAGGTAAACAATTATAAATCTAATGGAATTTCTTTGCAAACTGCACAGTTGAGCTGCATGCAGGGATTTGGAGCAGCAACGTAATCCCAGAGTAGCTAAAAAACAATTAGATCACATTTAGATTTCTATTGAAGCATTATCAGCAAAACTACCTTTATACATTATCGTTTAACATCCCATGTGTGTATCTGAAGTGTTCTGAAAAACATTGTTAGTGCAACATTTACCTCAATTAAATGAAATGTAATTAGTGCATCAATCTTTTATTTTAAAGTTAATTAAATCCGGCTTGAGTCTGGCAAACGCATTACATTAACAATGTAATTTTGCTGGTGTAGTTGGGCGCACACACACACACAGACACACACACAGACACACATTTATAGTGTGTGTGTATATATATATATATTTCCTGTTTGGTTTGATCTTAAGTCCATGTTTGTGAGACCCTGCATTTATTTTCAGTCTTAAACTACAGTAATAGTTAAAATAAAAGTTGGGCTAAAGCAGGTGAAAATGCTGTATATAATGCGTCTGCCATAATTAATTGCAAATAACCTGCCTCCACGCCTTCTGCAATGCTCTGCATTAGAACCTTGCCGACCTGGCTGCAATTATTTGAGGAAGGCTTTCACTCTGATGCTGTAGTGAAATGGAGCTCATGAAACTCTGTGACATTCATTCTTTTTCTCCGTTTCTTTCCGTCTTTGTCGTGGATCTCACTGTGAAAGCCTGTAGAGCTGCAGTGTAACACGCCAGGGAGGAAACACTGGACACAGCTCTCATGCCTTTCATCTTCGCAGACTGGGAACAGCTTCCTGTTTTTCAATCGACACACTAATTAGCATGAATACAATCACGCACGTCGCTCAGACAAAGACGCAAACGGATGCACACTATGCACACACACACACAAATACATGCGTGCACACATGTTTATGAATGCACACACATACACAATTACGACACATGGAAATACAGTGAAAGGACAGCCCTAACTCATTTTCCACACGCCAGGTCTTTTGTGCACTTTACAACGCACCGGCAGAGGGGGGGGGGGAAGGGTGCCCACACTTCCAGCCTAGTTTTTACATAATATTTTCTTTTCTTTGAAGTGGCGCGGCTAAATGAGTTTTCAAATCTCTGTAGGTTTCAATACCACAGAGAAATACGACCACAGTTGATAGGCAGCACTTACATTCAATTATCTTTGTTCCACACACAGAGGATTAACACACACACACACACACACACACACACACCATTAGCGGCCCATTCTGAACACTGAGGCACTGCTTCAGAGCCCTCTATCTAAAATTGTGTAGATACAGTGCTCTGCTGCAC
Organism: Perca fluviatilis; assembly: GCF_010015445.1. Taxonomy (NCBI): domain Eukaryota; kingdom Metazoa; phylum Chordata; class Actinopteri; order Perciformes; family Percidae; genus Perca; species Perca fluviatilis. The sequence goes on along the minus strand of NC_053118.1, from coordinate 14,218,306 downwards.
TTCACACAGGCTACATCAAGTAAAAAGATACAATGAAATCCTGTGGGGGTGTAGAAACAACGATGGTAATGAAATGCTTCATTAAGCAACAGCTATGGCTTTTGTTTTGTCAGTCATCTTCAAAAGTTACTTTAGGTGTACACCCTCGCATTGCCTTAGTGCGGGAAGCCTTGTGTACAATTGTGTACATTTCTCATTTTACTCTCGGTAGTAGTGCAATCACTGTAATGACTGCTCAGAGTAAAACAAATGGATAATTGTTTTGTGATTTTATTTGGTCCATGTTGGTGATTATTATAATGCTAAAACATGTTTCTAATCTGTGCATCTGAGAGCCACCAAGGTCAGCCAGTCAGCATACTACCCACTTAGTATAATCAGGAGCTTTTATAAGTGTATTATCACATGAAAATATTATGAAGGTACTTTTAATGCCAATCAGTGTAGCACCCCTTTAATTCTTATCAAATGGACTGAGGCCTCACATATAAACATATACATCATGGCCTTCAGAAAGTGCTGGGCAATAACGTTGAACTGAATAACAAGAAGACTCTTTCTTTATGTAGTACGGAATGCATGCATGCAAAATCGCATAGAAAATAATAACATTGACGTTCAGTGCAATGAAATGTGTTATGCTTTTTGTCAGACAAACCACCGTTTAAAACACAAACAATAATCAATTTTGTTAGTTTTTAAATCAAAGGTTTGCCCACCAAAATGAACTTGAAATGTAAAAATCCAACCATTAATAATTATTTCCTGAAATGCATGAGCTTTTTAGAGTAACTCATTTTGTGCTATATTACAAACCTCCCTGGTGTTTTGACTAAGTTGAGTCAATAATGGCAAAATTACAATTTGTGGTTGCACTATTCCTTTAGGCTTACAACATTACCACCAGTTAACTCCATACAGCTTGAAGATTAGCATTATCTGAAGATTATTAGGGCTGAAACGATTCCTTGAGTAACTCGAATAATTCGATTACCAAAAAAACCTTTAAGCTAAATGATTTGCCTCGAAGCTTCGTTTAATCAACGTTACCAACGTTGTATCACTGACGGAGTTTCCGCACGGATGATTATTACTGTCGCACACCGGGCTGACGCTGCTGGCCACACATGCCATGAAGGCACAGATTACAAAATGAAGAAAGGGAGCGTAAATAGTGAGGGGCTAAGAGAAGAGACAGGCTGGAGAAAAATGACAAAGTTTGGAATCAGTTCAAACGTAATTAAAACTAAAACTCTGTACATTGTGTCTACTGCAAAATCAAACTAGCTTACCACGATAATGGCACAACGTCAATGCTTCAGCATCTCAACAGAAAACATTGAATCTATCCATCCATTCCACGAAGGGGACCCGACAAAAGTAAATCACAGTCGTATGGATGATGAAACTACACCAAATACAACAACTACCAAAAACAAAGATAAGAAAATAAGTAGTGGTGACCACAATTTGATCTAAAGAGCCGACTTGTTGACTATCCCTTCGGAAAAACCGCTGATAGTTGTGCGCCCCTCTCTCTTCACGGAGGAACAGCTGATCAACTATCTACTAGCATAAGTGTAACAGAGCTGTGTGACATTGTAATCAAATATATAAATGAAAATAGGTTGAGTATAACTAATATTTACATATAGCCCTATATACAGATCAGTCTCAGGTTGAAACTTGTAGTTCTGAAAGTTAAGTTGCACAACTTAAGGTAATGTTTATGTATGTTTAATGTATGCCTTAGTTTGAGGTTGTTATTGCATTTCAGAAAATGTTTTCTTTAAAAAACATGTAATATGGCACTTAACTGCACTTAATATGTTTGTTTTTTGAGAGATGATATTGTAAGCAATGTAGGCAATAAAAATGTAGCTTTTTCCCGAAAATTAAACCAAACTATTGTATGTTATTGCTCTTCAATTAAACAAAAGTATTTCTTATCCGATTACTCGATTAATCGATGGAATAATTGGTAGAATACTCGATTACTAAAATCGACAGCTGCAGCCCTAAAGATGATCATCACCAACTGAATATCTCCCACCACAGATGTGAAATTGAATTCAGTCACAGCATCTCTAGAAGTTTCAGCCGCTTTCAGCAACATCACCTCATCACCCCACCCAAATTCACGCGGCTCTTGGCACAGATTGGGAACTCGACTGTAGTTCTTGGATTCTGGACGGTGCTTCATCACATCTGTGCTGCTCCACCTCCCGTGGCGGCTCAGTGGGGGAACACGTCTATAAATCTAACCATCACATAGCAGGGAAATTAAGTTGGCAGAAAGATGGACGAGAGAGGGGTAAAGACGTTGAGAACAAACACGAGGACCAGTAATGGTCTAAATGATCACACGTGGTGGAGGAGGCATCACCACTCTGTATTCTAAATCCATCTCTCTCACACATTTACAACCACCGTCTCTCTCATTCCTTTCTCACAAACACACTGCATCTCCATCTCCCAGTCTTTGGGACTACAGGATGTCTGTTCACTTGTTCTGCGTTAACTTCCATGGAAATAACAAACCCAAATGTGGTAATTGAGTCACTAAGTGCAATCATCATCTTGGATGTGAGGAGTGACTCATCTTGAGTCTTTGCGATGCATTTGCGCACTTTGCAGGATTGCCGGGTAATGTCAGCCCACTGACTCATTCTGCACTCTACCCACTCAGAGAAAAAAAGAGACACAAGTTAACTGCTGTATCCATTTCCCCGGTATAATGAAAACTCTCATAGGACAGCTTGCACATGGTGATCCACTCAAACTCACCAGAAAAGTTCTTAGAGTGCAATCCTGTAACTCACTGGCTTAGATGTAGGGGTTGGACTGTGTGTGTGTGTGTGTCTGTGTGTGTGTGTGTGTGTGTGTGTGTGTGTGTGTGTGTGTGTGTGTGTATCACACAGAGAAAAGCCAGAGTGAAACAAAATGTGCATGTGCGCTGATGAACAGTGACCGAGCTGATCAATAGTTTTCAATTTCAGATTCGTTAACGACAGCCATTCGCGGCGAGCCTCGTATCACACGTTTGTTACAGCACTTCACAGGGCTGATATAATCAAGAGTGTTCCAGCTTGTACTGAGATTACAGACCAGTGTGTGTTCTCCACAGTGGCCATTTTTTACCGATTGAGCCTCCCCCCCCTTCTCAACTAACTAAGGAGGTTTAAGAGTAGACAAATATAAGACACGATAAACTGGAGAGAGAAAATGACAAACAAAGAGTGAGTGGGAGAGCATGACAGACCCACAGCAAGGAAAAGAGGAAGGTTATTAAAGAGAAGAAAGATAATGCATGAGAGAGGAGGCAGGAAGTAAATGATAGAGAAAGAAAGCGGTGTGTTGGGTGTGATGGATGGAGTTGAAAAAGGAGGAGGAGAGGAGGGGGGTATGGCCGTTCTCCACCAACTACCTCTCTGTCAGACACTCGGCTGTGCTGCAGGAGTGTGTGTGTGTGTGTGTGTGTGTGTGTGTGTGTGTGTGTGTGTGTGTGTGTGCTCTATGTAGCATATGTGTGTGTATGCCGCATGTACCATGAGTCTGGGGACCAGTGGGGGGTTGACAGATTATCTGTCAAGAAGCAGGTTGGAGGAGTCTCTCTCTCTCATTTTCCACAGTCACTCACTGGCTCGCTCCACTCTGCGCCGCACAAGGTCACTGCAACACTGCGAAAGTTTGGAAGGTACATGGTACCAGGAGCTCAAGGGTGAGTCAGCACTTTTCTACCTCTCTGCTAGTCTCTAACAGCCAGACTGACAAAAGAGCGAGTGTGAATCCTGTTGCATCGTCCAACGTACCTCGATTGTATGTCATCGCAGTGGCATACTGGCTTATTTCATGATCCTGGCATTCTATTGTGATTTATATCTATTTTTGACATGACCGGAAGTGTTTCTTTTTTAAGGATTTCTGCTATCAATGCAATTAAAACTGTACCACTCTATCAAAAGTTACAGTTTTATTACCATCAATTACATTAGGTGCTTACTCATAACTTAAGTCCGTCTCTGTTTTCCTCCCTAGCTTGTGAAGCTGTGATATTGAGAAAATGGCCCAGGAGAAAACAAAAATATCCGACTTTAGAAACCAAAACAAGATCATTTGTAGTGTGCTTGTTTCGAGTTATGGTATGGATAAATGGGAGGAATAGACAAATGTTCATTCTAAATGTGTGGGTAGGCATGCATCCAGCACGCATAAAAAAAAAAAGGGACTCTACTTCCTCTCGCCTGGCCGTTTACTTCCTTCCAGTTGTGTCTGCCTAGTAACAGAGGAGGTGCAGCACATTGGACTTCTGCCTCAAGCTGATCCTGGGCCTGTTTCTGGACCCCTTCATGTCAGCTTGGCAGGACAACAGACAAAATACCCCAGCAGAGACAATGGCAATGTCAGCCCCAATAACAGCACAGAGCCAAAGAGAAGAAAGAGAAGTACGACATGTTGGACAGTCAATTCCTAATATATCCGTCTCAAATTAGTTGTGGTATTGTTGTACAATGACCATAAGACCTTGTTAGAAAAGGCCAGTAATATCTGAATCATCTGAGCATACCAGTGGTGTGCTGCTGGTGTTCCATAAACACTAAGACCACATTTCCCACAAACATTCTGTGTTTTGTTACAAAGTAATGCTAACTCCTTCCACAAGTAGCCATTTGCTATTTTACTATCAGCCACTGCAACGACAGGTGCACGTAGAACAGACATCTCAAATCTCAAACCTCAGGCAGGGATGCTTCTCAGCTGTGCATTTGTAATATTTAGCTGCAGACAATTATCAGTTAGTCATGATAGGGAATATATTCATTGATGCTGGTTTTTCTTTTGGCATTCAGTCTTTACCTCAAAACAACTGTGGGAGGTGTTTTTTTGTTCCAACTGCAGTTTAATTTCTTTTTTTCTTGAACAGCAAACACAGTTTTGCTGAAACAAAGACATCGAAACTGCCCCAGTCAACATGACACAGAGCTCACAGAACGTCAATCGACATTAGGCATGACTTGTTCATTATCAATTGTAATCATGAATTTATTTGTGTTCATTAGTGACTAATAAGGGAGATTTATTTTAATGAATTACTAATGGCAACAAAAAATAAGGTCAAGATCATTAATTCCCAGAAACAACAATTACTACTTCCAATGACATGTTCCCGTGACTCCCTTTCTCCTTTACTTCTCCTTGGTTTTCATATTTCTCTCTCTCACTCACACACACTCTCACAAACATTCCCTCTGCCTCCCTCTGTCTCACTGTCTCTCTCTCTCTCTATCTCTCTATGTAGTCCAGCCAGCCACTGTGGGTTTTCTGGGATTCCTGTGGCTGAGTCATCTTGTGCTCCATATCGTCCATAACATCATTTTCCCAAAAGTGTAACTGGCTTAGCATGAAAGGAGTTTGTGCGCATCAAAGTGTGTGTGTGTGTGTGTGTGTGTGTGTGTGTGTGTGTGTGTGTGTGTGTGTGTGGTGTGTGAAAGAGAGGAGAGGCCTCCTTCATGTCTAGCCTATACTGAATCCGGGAACAGCCACAATAGCATCAAATGACCCTCATCCCAACCCTCCCTTAACCCGCTAGAGCCACTTCCCAGCTGGAGAGCCAACTCCACTCTCACGTGTTCCAGCTCAGTCCAAATTCTTTTGTATTCCAATTTATCTGTAATCTATCTATCTATTCAGTACGGCTTTAGCTAAAGCAGGCATCAGCCTCCCACTGTGGTCCTATAAAGAGAAAAAAAAAACCTTGACATAATTTTACTTCCACAAACCTCAATTTGTAGACCCTAAAACAGCTCCAGAGTCATGCTTCACCACAGTCTCCACATCAAGTCTTTTTCCTTAGCCATGTTACCCACCTAATTCATTCTCTCCATTACACCAAATCCCAAATGTTGATTTAGCAGTTGGGATTTATTGTATTGGGTATTTTAAGTGATTCAAGAAAAGTCCATTCAGTGTTGCTACCTGGCCCAGAAATGTCCAACACGGCTACCTTGATTCTTTTTGTTGAAGCAGAGTGGTAGTTTTGCTTTAGTTTCTACAGCGGCCTTTGTCCCAGTCTTAACCCCAGTTTCCCTAAACTCACCGCGCCCTTCCTATATCCATCCCTCCTCACCACCAATTCCCTGAGTCCTGCACTCAACCGATCCCGAACTTTCAACTCCAGTCCTGTAGCGTCCCTCGTGTTCCCAGCCCCACATCCTTACCCCACCCCTTGTTCCCAACTCACAACCCCCCGGACCCAGCCAACTTCTCCATCACCTCACCCCAGAGCTCACATCCAGGATTCTTAATCCCCAGTCTATCCATAGTCATTAATTCCCAGCCAAGACCACAGATGTTTCAGCAGGCCGCTCTCACTCTCTCACAGTTTGAGTTAAGAAGGCCAGACTTTTGACAGGGTACTTCCTTTAAAATGCAGACAGAGGCTGCCAGAAAAAAAATAAAGTATATTTGAAACCTAGCTTTTAAGATTAGCTCAGCAATGTCTTGATATAATAAACTGTATGAATAAATACATCAGACTGATGTATAAGGTGCTGAAATGATCTGAAATATGAGTATTGTATAGTTGAGTACTTTATATGATCCAGCAACACATTCAGCAGAGAGCCAGCGAAAAAAGCCAAGCAGCTAGCATTTACTCGTCAGCATGGAGCCCAGGAAGTGAGAATACTAGCCAGGAAAAACACAACATCGTGCTATGGCCGACCTGTCTGTGATCCAGCCTGCCACCCACACTGCAAGTAAGCAAAACAGCCAGCTGAAAGCAGTCGAAAACATGCAGACAACGTCAGGTTCCCCTCTTTATTTTTCCATGGAACCTGTCGCTGCATTCCTTTCTCTGTGAGGTGGCTCTTGACTCATGAAGAGGTCGGGTTATAGAAAGTTAGTCATAATAACACCAGCAGACAGAAGCTTTCAGTTTGTCTCGGAACCATAGCCCAGTCTCCACACAGCTGCCGGCCTCTTACTTTACTGAAGCCGCACTTCTTAATCCTCCACATAAGAGATTTAACTGTTTGAGTGTACTTATTTCTTGAAAGACTCGTGACCTATGTTTTTCAGTGTGAGAGAGAGACCTATCACTCTCATCTGCGATCTATTACTGGATTAACGTCTGGAAATGGCAGATTCAGTGGCTTTACAAAATGTGTTTGACCTTTAAGATCTAAAAAGGCAAAACAAGCCAAAACTAATTTTGACTTGAAGAACAGCTGACTTTGTTTTTATATATACCTACTGTATTCACAAATGGAGTTTGGTTTCACTGTTGCTAAAGTATACTTGGACATACATGTGGACAGAAGGAACCGGGGATCAACCTTTTTTTGATTAAACAGTCTTGCCACCAAGGGGGTAAGCCTCTCCCCGGAACGCGTAGCTCCAATGGCGCCATTTTGATGCTACCAAGCCATCACCTCCTGTTAGCATTTCAATGACTGCCATTCATTTTGGCGTCACTTTGACAGCGAATAACTTTACATCTGAAGCGTATAAAGACTTTATTTGTCCATTGTTTATTTCTAAAGAAACACGACAATGTATAAAGGCTCCATTACCTTGTACCTCACATTATGGCTCCGTAGTAGACGTTTTTGTAAAAATAGGCTAATGATTGTGTCATAACCACGCGACTTACTGTCGCATAATAGAGGAATTACCGTATCTTACAGGAGAAGCTCGCAGGCAGTTTCGACTTACATTAGCTGTTTAAGTTTAATTACTAATGTTAACTAGCATTTTAGTTAGCAATAATTAGCCTGTGCCTATGTTATCTCCTTACATATACCTACACTCTCCGTCTCGGTAAGATTGAGATTTCTCTTGGCACAGCTACCAGAAGACTTTCAGACAGGTTGCTCACGTCACATCTACATCTTCGAGCTCAGTTGGAGGCTGCCTAGTAACGCTCAGCCATCACCGGAAAAGTGCTTCTAATATCCTTCACTGGTCTCCGTCCAGAGCAACGGGATCTGTTGGTCCAGTTTATATACGGTCTATGCTTGCCACTCTACCTTAGTGAAAGCCACCCAAGCGTTGATGTCATTATGGTGAAATTCATAATATTTTGAGGGTTGGCACCTTAAAGGACTAAACCCATTGTTTGCAGGTTGGCTCATGTGTCAAATAAAGTATGTGTAGAGTGGATTGGGGCCAGTGTTCACTCTCATTAGATCTGAAGTGGTTCTGTCCAGCGTACTGTACATGCAAACACGTCAGAATATAGAACATTAAGTGCATTATACCACAAATAAGACAATGAAAATATCTGCAAGGCTGGAGCTAATGTTAAAGGCATGCATCTAAACCTGCCTTAGTTTTAAATAGGGCTGTCAAGCAATTACAAAAATTAATCTAATCAATTACATGTTTTGTGAATAATGAATCTAAATGAATCACATACATCAATATTTGCCGTGATAAGCATTTAAAGATATTCAAATGGTTTGATAGATCAGTGAATACATTTTAAAGATCAACATCCCTTAATAATAATAATAATAATAATAATAATGATAATAACAGTCAAAGATATGACAATAGGCTAACGGTCCGTTTGACCTCAATACTATTTCTCCAATATCTTATATGTCAAAATAAACTTTGGCAACACAGACAAACAGTTTAACATATAGTGCAATTTCAAATCCAGGGCATCAGCAACAGTCACAGGTAGACTTCTCTAGTCTGCGTCTGAACGCCTATTTGAGCGTGGCTTGACAACTGCTCACTCATGCTAGCATCAGCGGTTGTGCTAGGTCTGACCTACAGGCTATGTGCTTTGAGCTGATATTTCAAGTACTTCAATTTCTAACTGCAGAAATTGCACAAACGGTGCTTCTATCAACGGTTTTGCATAGGCGTGTTTTTAGATGTACATTTGTCATTCACTATGCCAAGCAATGTTTTGTCATCTGCTTCCATTATGTATACAAAGCTACTATGGACAGTGCTATGTTTAATGAAATATTGGGTCAAGGGACATCATTAATCTGCACATTTTCACATGTTATTTTTACAACCATAGTTTTTGACAAAAGTATGTATTTCAATAGCAAGAGACCTCCGCTGGCTTGAGAGTCTATGCGTGACTTGTACATTTTGTTCAATCTACAAGCATTTAACAATGAAAATAATAAAAAAAAATTGTAAGTTTTAGCACGATGCTTTGGATAACCTAACAAACTATATGCCTATCTACAGTCTCAGAGACATGGGTATGGTGTGAGTGCCAGGTGAACAATGGACTGAACTCCCAAAATGCATATAGGTGCCAATTAATACACAGCAAAGTGTCTGAGTGCAAGTCTGACAAGAGCTGACAATGGTCCACATAACACCTCTTTGTGAAGACTTTGTCTACAGAGATGACTATCCATGTGTATAAAGCAAAAAAGATCCTGTTCTAATTTTCATCAACACAACAAAAATACTACACGTAAGCTGAAATAGTATTCTACAAGTACTGATCTTTTGCTTTTTTGACAGTATACAGTGCAAACTCCTTTCTTAAGACAAGCCAGTAGTCCTCTTTCTAGAACTTGCTTTACAGTACAGAGAGAAAAATGGATTTATTGTTTCACTAAATAATACTTCGGTCAGAGCTGGAGCTCTGTATTTAACTGGTTGGTAAATAAACCATGAATGTTGTCTAAGTCCACTCAGTGAAACAGCAGCACAACATGATTCACGACTTTGCTTCAATCAGAACAAAGCCAGCCTCCACTTACAATGCTGGCCAAAACCTAGAGTACCTAAACCTTAAATACTAAAGTGGGATTAGAAGCAAAACTACTTTTGTATTAGGTTTGAAATAAAGCTGAAGAGTTTTATAAACAACTTGCTTCTTTTAAATAAGAGCTGACAGCGAAGAAGAAGGAAAGACTATGAGGCACAGAGAAAGATGGAGAAACCTGCTGAGAAGAAAGAGATATGGAGCGAATGTGAGAGGGAGGAGAAGTGAGGAGAAATGAAATCAATAATGAACGGCTCCATAACAGGAACTTAATCAGAACAGCAGGTCCCTATATTGCTCCTGACTAGCGCACGCATCACCGCCGTCGATTCAATTTACTCACCAAACCCTGAAAAAATAAATAAAACATGGAAAATAAATTGAGACGCTCATTCAAATTCATTAGAACTCGTCCCTGTGTGCCTACAGTACATAATATTCCCTTGAAGGAAAAGAAGAAGAAGAAGTAAAATGGGAAAAAAATGAAAATATGCCAACAACTCAGTATTGGTTTCTGGGAGAGAATGAAGGTGAGGGCACTAAGTCATAACAGCCTCCTCAAACACCATTGTCTTCTCCCTCTTATGCACCCACGCACAGACATTATTGCATATTAATACACATATTGTATTCATACACTATAAGGAATATGTATGCACCCACACTTTAATATGTGTGAACAAGTACACGTATTTGCAGACAAATATCTATGCTTACCTTTACACCTACATGTACATATATGCAAGGGCCTTTCCACACTCGCACTCTGCAGCGCTCCATTTCTATGACTAAGCCACTCAGAACAAATTCATCAGACTCATAAGAAACAGCGACAACAATAGAGGGAAAAAAATCAAATCAGTGAAAGGCAATGTTGCGTAAAAGCACAAGCTGGGCTGGTGATGACGTGGGGAGCTAGACCGTGGGTGGTCGGCCAGGCATGGGAGTTCTGTTCTGACGGCAGCACAGGAGTGATGTTTTAATAGTTGGATCTGCTCCCTCGGCCAATAACTTTCTTCCCAAACACATACAGCACTCTCTTTATTCCTTTCTCACCTCTTTTCTCACTCCGTCTTTCACATACATCTTTCTATCTCCGTCTCTCACACTAATCCCATAACTCACTCTCACCCTTTTTTCTCTCCATCTCTCCATCACTCCCATGCTCCCCATCTTCCAGACAGCTTCATAATGGCTGGCACCTCCACACTGGCTCTAATTGAAAGATGAACGAGTTTATTTGGGCATAATCCATCACCCTGTCACCTGGGGAGAGGAAGAAAGTCCTCGGAGGAGAGGAGTGTAGAGGAGTGAGGAGAGGAGTAAAGAAGAGGAGTGAGGAATGGAGAGGAGAGGAAAGGCTCTACTGAGAAACGGGATGTTTGCTGCATCATGATCAACATTATCAAATAACGGGCACATATACATGCTACACACACCAACACACTTAACACCTTGGAACGACAAACTCATTAACTGGTAATTATGCAGATTTTAATAGTGTGAGCATCATAAACAAAATGGAAAAAAGGAACAGGTCAACTGCAATCACAATCTGCCTCTACCAAATCAGTAAGTAGACAGCACTGGGCAAGTGTAACAAGCAAAACTGCGTTCTTGTGTTTAATATGAGTGGCACCGATGGGAATAGAACTCTGAACCTTGACAGTAGCAGGGGCATTTCTCCACTTCTTAGTTACACCGGAAAACAAATTGCTCTTTCATGCAGAGGCAACCACAGAATGTGCCTACTGTGCATACTTTGCTGCATCACTATTATAAAAGCCAGAGCAAGTATTCTTTTAGAAATGCTGCAAGTCAGTTCTGAGTGGGCATATTGCAGCACCGAGCTTGTGTCTCAGGTGTCTGCAAGATATCCCTTGCATTTGAAGGGGAAATACATTTTTAATTATTTAACAGATAATTTCCAAGAAGAACAAGTTTCACAATTAGTCTGCTTACAGGCAGCAGGGGAGGCTGACAACCACTGATGGGATGTCAAGACCATCCAATTCTGTCATTCCAAAATGGTTTCAAAGTACTGTATATTCTGCTGCCAGCTGTCACAACAGATGAAGATTTCATCCCAGCAGGCAACAGTGTACTATTGAAGCAACATGTTCAATTATTGTTAAAGCATTGTAGGCCCTTACAAGCAGTAAGGACGTGTGTGTACCACTATCCCTAAGGGTGCCTCTCTGGTGGTTTTACGCTCTGGCCTCTTGAGAAATGGTCATCACAAAGGGCACAGTCAAGCTTCGATGATTTTGTAACCGCCGGTCTGAACTGATGTTTTTCATTCTCCATTTTCGCCAAAGAGACAGGTAATACATTGCCTCTTTGCAAGTTTAAGGAGACTGACAAGGCATTTGTTGTTGTTTTTTTTCTCCAGGCGTACCTCATAAACAAAATCCTTCATTTGTTATGCGACCATAAATCTCTGAGACCTGGTGAGTAACTTGAAGCTGAAAAAGAGGGGCCAATACAAAGACTTTATCTCTTCGTGAAAATTGTCTCAGTGCCCGTCTCTGTTACACAGATGCTGCTGGGGATCCTACGACCGGTGCTACTTGACCAAGTGAAAGGAGTTTTTTCCCCCTAATATCCAGGATGTGCTGAGTTAAATTTTTAGTGCCTGGACAGCACTCAGAGCAACACAACTGACACAATCCTCATCGCAGCTCTCATACAGTAGCTTCTATTTGCAAAACAGTCATGCAGGAGGCCAAATACACAACACACAGCCAGAGAGTAAGCAAGATTTGAACCTTTCTCTTCAGCTCTCCTTTTTTTGGATTTGTCATACAACTATTCACCTTTCCTTTGTACGATTGCAAAACTCTGAATGCCTTCGAGGAAAGATTTCCTGATTTAATGCGTCATTATCCCCCCATTCCACTTGAACATGTGACGGACGGCATTAATCCCGCCTTCGAGAGTGGCAATTCGGAACTAACTATGAACACTTTTATGTAGTACAAACCAGTTTCTTTCCCCACCTTGATGCCACAAATAAGCAAGACAGCACCATGGCACTAACTGACCAGGTTAATCACATAAACAAAGCATATCACAAGACAATTCACAAAGACCCAGGTCTGTACCAGAAGCAACAACTCTGCTCTGCTGCTATTTTACCTCCAGCAATCCTAAATTAGACAACCAGCTAATCACAGGAGAGAGGATGATATGAGGTCAAGATACTGTAATGGGGAAGTCTGGTCAGGCATGAAAGTGCAGCATGAGCAGAGAAGATAGCAGCAGGAACAGGGTGCAGGCTTTCAGTCAGTGTTAAGTATGTCCAAGTGTACATATGGATCTCATCTTGTGCTATGGCTGCAACAAGGGTGGAGGGCTGGTGGCACTGGTACTGTTCAACTGACTTCATAGAGGCAGAGACAGAGCTACTCCAACACAAAGGCTGGGAATCTGCAGCTACAATCACCATCTGCCAGGGAAGCCAGCATCCTTAGAGTGAGTCCCCTAAAAACCAGCAGCCGTCCAGGACTGGCTGCTTCTTAACCACGAGGATGCCAGGAAACAGCAGTGAGCTATGCTTCTCTGGTGAAACAGAGACCAGTCAAAGCACCATGCTCTCATCTGATGTCTAAAGGCTACAGCAAACACTTCAAGGACTTCCAAAAGTATCTGAGGATCATTCTCCAGAGTCATCCTCTTCGCTGTGGAGAGATTTAGAGGTTGGTGGAGATGACTTATTTGGGAGAGTGCATGGCTGTGTACTCCTCAAGTGCACAGCTTCAGCCAGAACTTGTGCCATTACATATTAGTTGATGCCGCTCTCCCAGACTTCAGCCGAGGGCTTTATCATTCTAGTAAGCCTAAGTGTTCTTCCACAGTGTAGATTTTTTTGCTTTAGGTTTCTTGACTTACTTTGGATTTATTTGTCACGTTTTGTTGTTTTATAATCATTATTTGTCTAACATAGTAGACATCCACAAAAAGGGCACATGCAAATGCATAGCCCTAAAGAGGGCCATTTTGTCGAAACACTAGCTTCAGTTTTTATCATTGAACTTCTGCCTGAGCTTTGTTGATGTCAAGTAGTTAGTTCAAATTCTCCGGGGTATGCATACTCCTACCTCGGGCATGAACATCGCTGCCGGTTTGTTTAGGCCGAAAGGTGTTTTTTTTAAATCATAAATTCATTTTTGGGAAGAAAAAAAACCAAACACACATCCATCTTCATGCAGCATTGAGCAAGCAGTCCGATTTTGTGAACTTTGCTGAACTCCCTACTATTGTGTATTCAGCAGCTCAACGGAAAAGCATGTTGTAAATCTCCTGTGTCTCAGTTAAATGCTTTATCTCATTCCTCGCCTAGCAACCAGTTATAAAAACACACACCCAAACAGCCATGCAAGCATAAACACAAACTGAATCAGCCGTGCACCTGCAGTCACTCTCTCACACACAGACACCATCCATGCACTAATACTGTCGACAAGCACGAATACACTCGTACTCACCCAGATGTGTACACATGGGCATTTCCGCACCCCCTTGTATTTAATTTAGCTCCCAGGCTTGGACTTTTTATCTGATCAAATGTTGCTGAGTTAATTGAATTAGCCAAGCCAGTCAGATGTATGTGCCTATGCTCTATTGGTAGAGTGTATAACAGTTTGAAAAGGATGAATGAACCCTGCTAATGTAAGTAAGGTCAGCAGTACAGTCCAAGCAAATTCAAATTTTATGTGTTTGCGCAGGTGAAACTGTGTCGTTGTGCTCTAAATGATTGGCTGTATTTGCCTTGTTGAAATTTCCCCAAAGCCTCCTTCACTGCCCCTAATGCATTATCCATGAGTCATTTAGGCCACATGTTCCTCTTTAAGACTGAAGACACAATGGGCACGGTGAGGTAGGGTAGGCTGCCGCATCTCATTTTCATTTACTATGAGGATCGGCAAGTCTTTTGTGCCCCTCTTGTCTTGTCCCTGAGATCCGCCAGATTTTCCTCCCATGCCAAGTAACAGTAGTTCATAAAGCTGCACATTGTTAATTAAAGAAAGCTGCTAGCTGAATAAACAACATACCCCTTCACAATTATTAATTACAACAAGCAATCTAAAATAAATATGCTTTTAATGAGCAAAAGTGATGATTTCCACCAGTTCAGTTTACTGTTTTTTTTTCTAATATCTACTCACTGTGCTTGTTGTTACAGACATGTTCAATTAACATTCATGAGGTTATTCCCACATTAAGCTATAACTTATGGAGAACAATTATTACAGCAAGACACATCCCCTGGCTTGAATGAAGTACTTAATGTAAAAAAAAAAAAAAATCATGAACAAATAGTATTAAAAAAACAACTTTTTACTTCTTTATCTTACCATGTATGTCTGTGCGATGATGAATAAGAAATAGATTTTTTATTCCACCTATGATTGTACTGCTGAAATAGAAGGCCATATCCAGATGCAGCAAACCTTTGACAACCAAAATAAGAGAATTCCAACAACAACCATGGACAGCAGGAAACTTAGCATTTAAATTGTTTAAACAATCTATTAGTGGATGATTCTAAGGGGGAATATGGCGCCTTGCTACTTCGACTTAGTGAGTATACTGGCATGTGCTTTCAGCAATGTACTCAACAGCAGTTTGACATACTGTACAACCATGCCCAATTCAGTTTTGTTTGGTGTACAGTACTAGGGCTGCACGATTAATCGTTAAAGGACAATTCCGGCGCAAAATGAACCTAGGGGTTAATAACATATGTGTACCGAGTCGAACGTTCTCGGGGATATGTTTTCATGCTAATCGAATGAGTCTCTAGCTTTAAACAAGCTACCGCAAACCAGTGGTTAGCTGCTAACGCTAGCTTTCGGGGCAAGAGGGTAAATTGCTATTTTATACCACTAACAAGGCTCAAAATAGCACCACACTTAAACGGTAGCATAATGAGGGTCCCTACATGTAGACCGAAGCATTGAGAACTTTGTAAGTGTACAGACAGTCTATTAAAAAGATAGATTATAAAGACAGTAGCGTTCATGTTTACATGCAGGCGCCATCTTGGAAAACGGTAATGAGCAGTCGAACGTCGAACGCCATTCAACCAGTAACATAGTTCAAACACAGCATTCGAGAACGTTCGACTTGGTACACATATGTTATTAACCCCTAGGATCATTTTGCGCCGGAATTTTCCTTTAAAAAAATATCGCGATCTCGATTCAGGCATGTACACAATCATATTTGTGAAGGACGATTCTGCCATATTTGCTTTGGAAAGTGTACGTAGTTACGTAGAAGGCGGACAAGTCTAGCCTGTAGCTTTTCTAATGTGCACCAAGCACTAATGTCACTGTAAATGTATGTTAAATCTACCACAGATATTATACGTAAACTGACTCACACAGCGGCTATGTTTGTGAGGACAACCTCAGTAAACTAAATAGCCTTGGCTACGCTCAGTGTTCTTACGGAAACAAAGTGAGATGGAGCCAGAGTTGGTGGCTAAACTTGATTGTCACCAACATTTTAGCAGACATATTATTCTGGTTGGGTATGCTGACGGTAACGCCATGCAAGGCATGTATGTCGATGTGTGTTGGCCTAAATGTAGGCTGTAAAAACACTATATCAGATTGCTTATTGTGTAGTCAACGAATAAACAATTTTATTAGCAAAAGTAGCATACATGAATGCATACAGTATGCACTGTTTCGTTACAATTGGTGTCAATTGCATCTTCGGCACTAATTATTTAAAACTCTGACTTGCATATAGTACAAAACAATCCATCTTCTCAACTCTACAGCTGTGTGTGGAAACTAAAACAGTTGTGGGAGGTTACTTCTATCATCTAGAGGTTTTGGTCACACAGACACATGATGCGCAACCTTTTTGACCCTTTTTCCTTCAACTCTCCATCTGTGTGTGTGTGTCTGTGTGTGTTTGTGTGTCTGATAGGTGTGCAAATGCATGTGAAAAAAAGCCTTTTCACTTTTTTTTATTTATGTGCGCATGCATTTTTAATACCCATACAGGTATACTGTATTTTCATTTTTGTATGCATGTACTTGCTTTGTTACTGTAAAAACCTAATAAAAAACAACTAACGTTCCGCTGCCTTTTTTTAAATAACATTTCCACATATTTTTGTGTTTAAACTCCTTTGTTTTGTGGACTGTGTGTCTGGTCCACTGTCCAGTTTTGCCAAGTTCCAGCCGAAAAGAGAAATGAGTTCCAGCTAATGGGATAATGTACAGCATAACGATCAATGTGGTCCAAATACTGTTTGTCTAAGCCCCTCATAAAAAAAGAAAAGAAAAAACTGTTACCATAAATCCAATGGTCCACAGTCTGTGGCCATGTGCGAGAGTGTGTGTGTGTGTGTGTGTGTGTGTGTGTGTGTGTGTGTGTGTGTGTGTGTGTGTGTGTGTGTGTGTGTGTGTGTGTGTGTGTGTGTGTGTGTGTGTGTGTGTGTGTGTGTGTGTGTAAAAAGGCACCAGGGGGACCTATATGATGCTCACGGCAGCCACCATGACGGAAACTCCACAGTTGGCTCGGTTGCATCAGCCCTAATTCTAGAATAAGGATCATAAAAATTATACTGCTGTCATAATTTCATGTTATGCACCAGACGACTAGCAAGGCAGGCAGCGCATGGAACATATGAGCATGGATCGTCTGGAAAGTGTGGGTCAACAATGGTCTTGTTCTGGCCCATTAGTGCTTAGTCAACTAAGAACATGTATTTGTCACCAAAGGGAGCAAACACCAAATATGTATCACATTCTCTAGGCCAGTGGAGTATACACTAGTACACTAGTTAGGAAAGTGATATACCTTTTGTCTCCTGTGCAATATCTTTTATTTTAGTGTCTTTAGAAAAGGAAATATTAGCATTGCACAGTTTGAATGCAAGACCAGTCGTATGTCACATTTTGTGTTGTAATAGAATACTGTTGCCCTGCAATATCAGTTACTTATTACTAAAGTGAGTCTGAGACCGTACAGGCAATTTAATAAAATGGGAATTTATAATAACTACATTATTTACAGACTAATGTGAGCTATCTGTTGCCTGTTCTATTCAAATGCACAGTGGATTACTCTGTGTGCATCGCTGGTGGCCTCTGCAAGACGTAAATATACAGTGTTTATTTCTCCTGCAATGATACACAGCTATGGAGGTGTATGACGCATCGCAACAGCTTTCAAAAACAGCACATTTAAAAGTTTTTAATACCCTGATAAATCTCTCTGACAAGCTTTAAATGGAGTTTCGCCCACATGTCAGCTGACATTTACACAGCTATGTAACTGCAGCAAAATCATTTAATAAATGGAGGGGGCATCCCAGCAGACTTGAATGCCTCCTCTGGGTTCTAGAGACTGAGTAGTGCTTCAGGATGAGCTTAGGTTGCAATTTATCTAGTCAGGACTTTAACTAATGCAGTCTCCAACTGTGTCAGTCCCTTTCACTCACTTAAAACCTAAATCTAAAAGCATTTGGTATAGTTTGGAAATGCAATAGGTGCAATGGTGGAAGTCAAAGTTATTAAATGTTGATGATTGAATCACAAAGATATGGCATACAGCTTTAAAGGGGACATATACAAAAACTCACTTTTTCAGTGCTTGTGCACATACATTTAGGTACCAACCCACACACTGTGAAATAAGACAACTCAGTCAGTTTTTTTGTGGGCTGTCTAGATCAGAAAACATGGGATTCAACAAGTCATTCAGATTTGGCTCCCCTTCCTATGTCACATGCAGGCTCATTAGAATATACCGCCCCCCCATCTGAGTATCTCCATCCACGGCTTGAGAATTACCTTTGCAAAGGTGCGCCATATTTTTCTCGCAAGCTAATCAGAGCAGACTGGGCTTAAAGAGAAGGGGGCTTAAAGAGACAGGCGCTAGTTGCTGGGTTGGATCAGTGGGTAGAGCAGGCGCACATATACTGAGAGGTTTATGCCTCGATGCAGAGGTCCAGGATTTCGAATCCGACCTGTGACAATTTCCAATGTCTTCCCCCTCTCTCTCCCCTTTCTCGCCTAGCTGTCAAAAATTAAAGGCGGAAAAGGCCAAAAAATAATCTTTAAAAAAAAGACAGAAGGTGAATACAGGTATATTCAGACTGTTAGAAATAACAAGTATCACATGCCATAGACCCAACATAGTTAACGATCCAATAGAGTCACACTATTTTGCATTGAATTGGAAACATAGTTGGTTCTTGGACTATTACTTTAGCTATTACTTGTCATTTTATATACTGTAATGTTTATTTCATGCCAAATTTATGATAATGAATAGATTCTAATGATCCAATGAGCAATCATCAGTGTATCAGTATCAATCGGTGATCCATCTGAAGTCCTCTGGCTTAAAGGGTAACTACCGTTTTTTCCAACCTGGGCTCCATTTCCCCATGCATTTGTGTCTAATAGACTGATGTGACCAAAAATCTTTGAATTTGGTCCAGTATTGAGCGAGATTGCAATGACGAGCCGGCGCGAACCAAGCTAAAATGTTACCTAATGAGGCAATTATGGAGCCTTGCTTTTTGGCCAATAATAGTGATTTATTTTGCTACTGACAGGCTCAGATTGTTACTAAAAGTGTCTGACAACATTATCAGTGTCAGGATGTGATGTTTTGTCCGCAGTCAGCGATGTGGAGAGTGAAACGCAAGACGTTCAAGTACAGCCCTGTTGATTAGAGGAGGAAAATCCTGACGTGGTGACACAGCGTTGTGTCCAAGGTATATCACTGGACACATCCAGACCACAGATATCAAGCAGCAACAGGTCCCACTCCTGACAACGTATTCTTTGGGCATATAGGGGAACAGCACCCACAGGAGCACTACCAATATCCCAAGCCTTCAGCCGCTGCTTCACCCTCCTCTGCCTCTCTCTCTCTCTCTCTCTCTTTTTCTCTTCATCCGTAACGTTGTAGCCTACTCTGGCTCAAATGAATAGCCTACATGTGGTCATCGAACGATAACGACCTCATCCACATTGTCGAAATCATTTCAATACTGAGCCATTACATTGAAAATCTTTAAGATAACAGGAGCCTATAATTTCTGTAGCCTACTCCGTAAAAACAGACTACCTGAACGCCTTTTTCTCGTCTCGCGTTTCACTCTCCAAACCGCTGTCTTCGGACAAAACGTTGCTTCCTGAGATCGATAATGTTTTCAGACACTTTTAGTAACAATCTGAGCCTGTCACCACCAAAAGAAATCCCTTTTTCAGTCACATCAGTGTATTAGACATAAATGCATTGGGAAATGGAGCCCAGGTTGAAAAAAACGGTAGTTACCCTTAAAGTATATTCAAATGTATAAATACAGTATATAAGCATAAAATACTAGCAGTCAAAAGTTTAAGTTGAACAATTTTACATTACATGTCATTTAGCTGACACTTTTATCCAAAGTGACTTACAATTGCTATATCAAAGGTTGCACGCCTCTGGAGCAACTAGGGGTTAAGTGTCTTGCTCAGGGACACATTGGTTGATAGATTGCAGTGGGAATCGAACCCAGATCTCCCACATCAAAGGCATGGGTTATAGCCACTGCGCCATCACCACCCACCAATTTTACAATTGTATTAAACAAAATCCATATCCTAGTGGCAATCACCCCCTCTGCCTTATGTTTTTCCTTTGTCTCTATAGAAGATGTCTGCTGAGTCTTAAACTATACATCCCATCATTGTCACATTCAGCAACATCAAAGTAAAGAAAATACATTAGTTTTGAAGCAGTGCTTAAACTGAAAGGGACAACAGTTTTCTGGTGTATGCTGCTGCTCTTTGTAATTAGGCTTGTCTAGATCTTGATGGCTCTTCAGTTGATGTTTAAATGAAGGGAAGTCTGTAATTTCACTTAATTAGAGACAAAGCAAGCATTAAGAGGATCATTTTCCTAAAATGACACACCACAGTCAACAACCAAGATTAAGCACCGACTCATCTTTAATATTTTTCCTTTTGTCTTTAATTCTTTCTTAATAATGTCTGCTGGCATCAGTGAGCACAGAGAACACTTTGGTGCTCATTATGCTGTACATGACATGGCTTCACACGGTCTCTGACGGTTGATTCTGTTCTTAACTTTTCTTTCTTCGCCAGTTTTTTAGGCAGCGGCCTGATCACGTCTCTGATCTGGTGTCTGTGTTTTCATTAGCTGACCGGTGCTTACAGAATGTAATAATGGCTACAACAAACAAGGCCAAATCATCGCTGTAATTAAGTTCTTGAGCAGCAAAGGGAGGGGGTCGGAGAATGGATGATTTGGCCACAAATTCTGTCTGCTCTTGCTGGAGGTGAGCTGATGTGTTTGTATGCATCCAAGTAAGAATGAACAGTGCAGTTCAGTTTCTTCTTCTTCCTCCTCATTATTCTTCTGCTTTCATTTTTGCATTTCTACCTCATCGTCTCTCTTTCACCGCCTCCTTTAATTCTCTCTCTATTATTTTACTGTTCTCTTTTTTGGCACCCCTTCTCTTTCCTTTGTCCTCAAGCTCACCTTTTTCTCCCTCTTTCATACTTGCTG
Source organism: Perca fluviatilis (assembly GCF_010015445.1). NCBI lineage: Eukaryota > Metazoa > Chordata > Actinopteri > Perciformes > Percidae > Perca > Perca fluviatilis. The sequence goes on along the minus strand of NC_053118.1, from coordinate 14,196,999 downwards.
TATTACTGTTGCTCCATGCACTCTTTTACCTCCCTCCCATGTGTGTCATTCCCTCTCCTCTGTTACCATCCAACAACGAACAGAATTCAGTGAGGCACTGGGTTCCAAAATACAGTATTTACCAGGACAAATACAAAATCAATACCCACCCAATACAAACACAGCACACAGGCAGTTCGGCAGATCTGCCAATGACGCTGGCTTACGCCCTGCAACTGAGCTCAGTGCTTACAGAGCTGAGACGACAAAAGAATGCCATCTTTGGTCATTTAGTTTTTGCAGAAACCAAAGATGTTTGCAGAAAAAGTAACGGAGTAAAGTGCGTACAATTCTTGTGCAAACTGTGGTCCAGGAAAGGTTCCATAGAAAGTAAGATTTGCAAATGTAAAGGGGTAGTTTAACATTTTGGAATGAGCGTCTCCACTTCTTACCACTGTACAAAAGTGAAGCCAAAATACCTCGGATACAGGCGCCGCCATCTTGTAATTTTGGAGCCAGAGTCGGCGAACTAGTGATCGACAGTGGAGACCGATCGCGAGTCAATCCCAGCTGTCAATCATGATGTTTCACCCCATTTTTATAGCATCAAATAACTAATAAAAAACAAAGTTCAACAATCAGAAACATGAACAAATGAACAAAGACTAGCGTGATAATAACTACCTAAAATGACAGAAAGCATCTTTGGAAAAAAATTATTTGACGCGTACTTAGATTTCTTAGTTTTGCTCATATCTCATCCGCTAGTCTCGCATTGCCAGACCTTCCTCCACAGCACTGCGGAGGAGGGTCTGGCTAGTACACACAGCATTCCGGGATGGGAAAAAAACGCGCTCTGGTTTATTGGCATTTCTTTAAACCAATCACAATCGTCACGGGCGGTGTTAAGCACCATATGGAGCCATGGTGCCTGTGCAAAATAGCCTCGGGAAGGAACTTATTTTGGTGGAACGTGTACGTTCAAAGGTTGTTTTAGTCGTGCAACAGAAAACTCAGATTGGACAGATAGTCTAGCTAGCTGTCTGGATTTACCCTGCAGAGATCTAAGGAGCAGTTAACCATAGTCCTCAGAAATCGACCAGAGTTTAAAATTCCAACACAAAGAAAGCGGAAGGTAACAGGCATCTGGCCGAAAAGAAGGACATCCTGTGGATTTCCGGCGGTACTGGAGCAATCCCGGAAGTTGAACGTCGTGGATATAGACTACTCATCTGCTAACATGGAGGGGGTGGAGTTAATAACCTAAACTGCAGCCAGCCACCAGGGGGCGATGAAGATGTTTTGGCTGTAAATTGCTGCATTATAAATGGCTTATGCGGACCTACATTACCCCAGTCAAACTACATAAATTTAATTCAAATATTCCAGATAACTGTTTAAAATGCAAACAAGAAATTGGTACCCTTTATCATTGTATATGGGAGTGTAATGAGATTCAAGGATTTTGGAAGGAGATTATTTTTATGATTGGTAAATTGGTTGAAGAAAATGTCCCTCTTGCACCTAAATTGTGTTTGTTTCATTTATCTTGATGTGAATGCAAGAAAGCGCAAACTAATTGATTTTAGTTTGCTTCAGGCCAAGCGTGCTATTGCTTTAAAATGGAAAGAGACCCAAGGACCCACCCCTAGTCAGTGGTTTAAAGAAATGACCAGCAACCTTGCCTTGGAAAAACTGACTTATGTTGTTAAAGGGAAACTAAAAGACTTTTACAAAATTTGGACTCCCTTTTTGCACTACTGTAACCAAATTGATCAGACAACATCGGATGACTGAAATAGCAAATTAAACTACACAATGTATGGCTGTGAACTTTGATATCAAAATGTATAATTTACTTATTTTATGGTTTAGTTTTGTTCTGGATGTCCTGTAATGTTTTTATTTATTTTTTATTATTTTATTCTTTGTCTATTTGTTTATATATATATAAAATATATATATATATATATATATATATATATATATATATATATATATATATATACACATACATACATACATATATATATTTTATTTTATTATTTTTTTTGATGTTCAAACAAAAGCCAATAAACATTTTATTGAAAAAAAAAAGAAGATGTTTTGGCTTCACATATACAGTCTTTGCATCAACCTCTAATCTGTACAACAAATATGCAGCCGCTCATCCCTAGACCAGTTGCCAGGCAAAAAACTGTGGTATTTACAACTCAGGTGTTGTACTGATTAAAAAAACTATTTATAACATTATTTATATAGCTCATTAGCGAACTTTAGAGGTGCTGATTTTGTCACCTTTGGACATCAGGCTAGCAGTTTTCCCCCTGTTTACAGTCTTAATGCTGAGCTAAGCTAACCGCTTCTACTTCCAACTTCAAATGAACTGTACAGATAGGAGGGTGTTATTCATCTTCTGATCTAACTCAGAAATAAAGTGAACAAGCGTATTTATAACATTAAACTTAAACACAACGAGCCTCAATTTGAATGCTCACCCTAGCCCAGAGGTGCCCAAATTCTTTCATATGAAGGGACAAAATGTATCTGGATGGAAGGCCACGGGCCAAAAATAAATGTTGATGTTGAAGAATTCCATAATTCATGTAATTCTTCGTAGATAAAACGTATGTATTTAATTTAAAGGGAGGTTTACTTTGCTGTAAAATTCAGATTAATCACTTTTTATCGGCACAAAATGTATGTTTTGTAGTCATTAGGATTTTACATCACTTTCAAAATAAGAGGAGAATAAGCATGAGCAAAATGCCCCAAATTGGGCAGCCTTGCCCTGGCCAGTCTGGAAGTCTCTCACACGATGACCACTTTTATGGGTCTTCTGTTTTTTCACTTGAACCTACAGGGTATTATTCTTTATTTTATAAAGGACAGCACACATTAATCAACATTTCTGTAAATGTGCCAGTGTTCCTTTGGCCAGATGATTTTAGAGCAGAGCAACAGGAAACAGCAAGACATTAGTACAGGTTAAACTATACAGACAGAAGTCAACAAGACACTGGAGCAACAAATAAGCTTTCTCAGTAAGTCATGCAGAGCTACAGGAAGCAGCAAGACATTAGCACAGTTACACATCTACAGTATCCACATTCAGTATAAGAAGCCATGCAAGCATCAAAACACAGCCAAGCAACACAGACCCGAGCCATCTTCTTTGCACCGTTAAACCCACAAACTTAAAAAAAAACATGCTTAGACAATTCAAACCAACAGCATGTTTGCTCTCCTTAAAAGGCACTCTCTTTCCCTTTTTCTGCACAACATGTGATTTAAGCCCCTTCGGTACCGTCTCTGGTCCTCTAGATGCAGCAGTCAATACTTCGTTGATACTGCAGCTCGAGCATTGTGTAACCAGAACATCCGTGGGGGCCCGGATTAGATAAAAAGTGCCTGTTTAGGGTTTCTCCAGCTGGGCTGATCTGAAGCGACAGATATTCAACCATCAGCCAGAGTGTCTCTCAGGAGACAAGAGGCTTCAGATGTCAGCAGCAGCACCATCGCTGCAGCTGTTAAAATTATCTGGATGAGAATGACGCTAATCTACTACCCTTCATGGGGACTTCACACCAAATTGGGGACATGAAAGGAAATAACACGCGTTCCTCTTCTAACAGAGGGAGGAATGATGGAAGAGGGCGACACAGACAGGGAGGTGAAAAGAGTAAAAATTAAGCATAATAGCATGAGCTCGCCTGCCGTTCCCAAAAAGCCAATCTGATTTCCCCAATCACTGTATTGTTAGTGTTCCACCTGACGTGTGCACACACATGCTGGCAAAAATAGCTATACAAACGCACACAAATCTCTCAGCGGTGAGTACAAGATGCAGAAGTTTTCAAACACTCTCTCCTGGAAAACCATGTCAACTAAATACTTTTTTTCCCCATCATCACTGAACAAAAGTGATTTTGCAGTGTTGTGTGCAGGCTGATGTAGCAGAATCTCCACTGTAACTAGGACACGAAGCTGAAGCCTGAACTCACTTCTGCTCTGTAACCTCAACAAACACACACACACACACACACACACACACACACACACACACACACACACACACACACACACACACACACACACACACACACACACACACACACACACACACACACACACACACATCACATCACACAGAGTAGATCATTTTTCATAATTATGCAGAAGCTGAATGCACAATGCTTTATAAATCTTGTCAAATTTTTCACTGTGACTCTATACATTACATTATTGTGCTCAACAATGTGGTTGTACAGCTGATTATTGCAGCTCACTGTCATGGTTCATCGCTTTGTCAAGGTGCAGCATATTTCCTCACAAATAAAACTCCAACTGAAACCGAAAAACGATTTGACAGCAAATCTAGCCACAAACATCAATAAATGCCAGGCATCACATATTTATGAATAATGTTTTATCTCACTAAACTCTAGAGCTACAGTATATGGTGTATTATTGCAAAATGTCATCTTGCTTTTCAATAGCTCATCAGACTGAATGGGGGGGGGGTGTGCCATCATGTATGCTTTCAATGGCTTTCTCCCAGCAGACTGCAGCTCTCCCTCTCTCTTTCTGTCTCCGTCTCTCTCTATCTCTCTGTGTCTCTCTCTCTCTCTCTCTCTCTTTCTCAGACTGGCTGACATTTAGACTCGAGCGAAGGCAGAGGGAAGAGAGGAAGTCAAAGAAAGGATTCTCCCCTGAAAAGGGACAGAAAGAGTCTCCTCTATCCTCCAAAGGCGTGACCCAGTCAACCCCCATCTCAAATCAAAATGGTTGAAGATGCTCTGTCATCTATATAGGGAAAGCAATACACTTTTTGTTATGTAGGCAAGAAACACTGAAAATAGCCTCTGTGGACTCAATTTCTTGGTGTTTGGCTGTGATTTATGCAAATGGTAAAAGCAATCATCAAACTATTATTAAAATACTGATGACACTATTTGAAAACAAACAGTCTGTTCAATAGACATCTTTTTTTTCAATAACCGCAGGGAGAGGCAGGAAGCTTTTCAAGGCTACATTTAATATGCCATGATAAACTTTACTTGTTTTTCTTAAATGTTTTCACAGACACGATGCAACCAACAAAACTAAGACGGTTCTGACAGCTAACATTTTAGACCCTGCTCTTAAAAGTGTATGGACCCAGGTTACAGCTAAATATTATTGAAATGCACATGAAATCTACCATAAATGCATTTTTTAGAAGGGCGTGATTTTCCAGTGAATTCAACACTGCTTACTTTAAGGATTTCAAAACTTGCTGTACTTGGATTAAGATCATAACCGCTGCTTATCATAACTTAAAGAAAATAAAACACCTGTGTGCAATCCATAATCCATATTTACGCACTCATTTATAGGATTTCTCTCTAGCAATAGGTGACACAAAAAAAAAAAAACACACAACCTGGAGATAATACCTTGATTAATATCCCTACAATATGCAGGGACATGTTGCGCAAACGGTTCGAAAACTTGACAGACACTAAATAAATCCTGAGGATTGCTTTTTTAATCTTGCAATTGTTTTGTTTTTTAGACAACAGCCACAAACAGGGAAAAGGCAGGAAAGAGGAAGCAAGAAAAGACAGACAGGGAGAAAGCTTGGAGGTCTGAACATTTCCAAAATGAAATCGCTATATTTAGATATTTATTATATTGCAGATATTTATCAGATGGAGAAAGAAAGAGAGGGACAGAATAAAAAAAAAGGAATGCAGACAGGCCTTGAGGGAGAGACGACATAAACACCCAACTTGTACAATCGGAGGATAATTCATGTTCACTCCTGAGGACAGTAAAGCTGTAATGGTGGCCAGCAGGCTTAAGCCCCAAACGTTACATAAAAATGCAAATGCTGCAGTAATGTTCCGGTTACAGAACACCAACCATCTCCCCTGATGACAATGTAAAAAGTTTAGGATACAGTAAGATAATCTTAATTCATCCAAAGAAATACAGTCTCCTCCTATTGGCAAGGCACATCACACTGCATGGGAAGCCCGTGTGGCGTACATGTTGCAAGGCAGTAATGGCGGCAGAGCAGCGTACTGCAGTAACAGACTTTTGGCTTGCAGGGGCTTCCATGGGTGTTGGGTTTCTCTTCACATAGCCACTCGTGCTTTCTTTCCTTCCATCCATCTTTGTGCCTCACTGCATGCCGTCTCCCTCCTTTCCTCTCTTATGCTTCACTCCCATATTCTATCTCTCTGTGTCCTCCCTCCATCCCTCTCTCCCCAGCCAAGAGGCATCCAGCTTCTCATAACTCTTCATTAGAGCCTTCCCAGGGACCCGCGGCTGCATCGTGTAACAGAGCAAAGTCCGAGTGCAACCAGAGAGAAGGGAGAACTGAGCCCCAGAGACAATTAGCTCAGCCTGGAAAATAACATCATACTCCAGTCCACAGTCTCTCTGTGTGTGGGTGCCGGCAGGACAGCTGAAGCTGGCTTTGATTAGGGTCCCATATAGAAAATGTGTGCTCGAACATTGAAGGGCCTGAGGCATTTAATGGCACAGAATCAGCATAAGAATATATGCTTATATGTACTTCTATGTGTTAACAGTAGGAGTTTTATGAACACACAGAGCGATCACCCCACTACACATGTACACTAATCCACACAAAGCCAATGTGACCCTCAGGGGTAATAACGTAGTGAGTTTATCTGGTTGTCTTGTTGGAATTGACATATTTATACAACTACATTGATTTTACAACTAAATTGAATGTAAAGTAAATTAATAGTGTTGATTTTTTTTAAATACGGGTCTGTCTTGGCATCCATGTAAAACTTTGGTAATACAAGATGTCTTTTGAGGGCAGATAAATGCGGCATTTAGAAATCTATTTAGGTGAATCACTGCATGTACAAATTGTGTTTTTTGTAAAATGCAAAGAGACAGAAAACTTAATAAAGACAAGTTTAAAGCATCTAGAATAACAGCAGGTTCTCCTTTATATATTGCTTCATATTAGTGTGATATGTCATAAGACAATGACAGATGGAGGCACGTCTGTGACCCAACAACAAGGCTCTGACCAAAGAGACACAAGCAGACAAATCATTCTCTGTCACCTGTATGAGACTGTGTGTGCGCGTTTGTGTGTATGTGTATGTGTGTGTGTGTGTGTGTGTGTGTGTGTGTGTGTGTGTGTGTGTGTGTGTGTGTGTGTGTGTGTGTTAGACATGCTATGAAGCATCAGGTGTCCTGAAGGGTAATTCCACTGATAGAAACATAAGGATCAGGGAAATTCCACTGCGCTTGAAAATTCCTTCACACACAACCACACACACATAAAATGTGATTAGTTTATCATTTTCTGAATGCAGATACCCCCGTCACAGGGTTTCCCCTGGCTGCAGTAATAAGGGCCTCTTTTGTCATCAAAGGTTATATGTGATCATGTCATTAATACTATACCAAGGTCATGGTTTCACTCTCATCCTTATCTGTGTCCACACATCCTCTCATTCTGAGTTTCATATGCCCTGACATGTCTTTGTGCCAGCAGCTTATAGGCATCACTGGTCTACCAAACATGTCCAGGTGACATCTGAATTAGGAGGGCTATTATGCAGGAGTATAAAGTACGTGCTGTGAAAATACATCCAGCATTTTGCACTGAAAATCTTTTATTTGCAAATATATTCACTTAATAGCCTTTCAGTTACTCTGGGTATTTTTTTTATTTCCTCATGAAAGTGACTGCTAGGTTAAATGCCTGCCTAATTTACCAATATTCATTAAAAAAAAAAAGTCTGATCCAAACTGTGGCGCTTTGTTGTACTTTCTTGCTGTTAGAGTAGAATCCAGTGCACAAAATACATTTAAATACAGTTATTATTGAAACCCATCTCCACTGAAGCCAGTAGTGGAATAGCTGATATGAACACTGCTAGACTAACAACAGAACTCTAAAAGCTGCTCCGCTACTAAGAAGTTTCTCCTGTCACTTCCTTCTTCAACAAAACAGCAAAGACTGTAGCTGCTTTGTACTGCTGTCTTAATGGCGTTGTGACTCCAAAAGCTATTGTCTACTTGCTAGGAAGGTCATAGGCCATTGGTTATTTGTAGCATACCTGTATATGGGAGCCAACTGCATTGAGAGTACATTTGCTGAGAGGTTATTTTTGGTGTTGCTGATCATGACTAAAGGAGATTTAGCTGAGGACACAGATACACTTTTCAAAAAGTCTAATGTCCTAAAGACGCAAGTCACTGAATACACATGGGGGAAAACAGACTTATATGTGAAACAGAACAAACTTTTACGATTTGATACTTGCAATCTGGCCACATCATCCCATGACAGCTGACAGCTCCACAAAACTGGAAAAGCTTTTGAAAGAAGTGAGACTTTTACATCTGCATCAACAGACAAGATTCTAATGGAGTCTTATGTAGTGTATGTTTAGGATATAGTCTAGTTATATTAGAGCCTCTCGCCTCAGAAATCTACAATACAATCCACAGCAATGGTAAACTCAGTAATTCTTTCCTTATTTCTGTCCATTTTCCAAAGCGTTAAAATGCTAATCAGTAATTGATGTCTGCACAAGCAAAAATAAGGGTAAAAGCACTTAAGGAAGTAACTGCACAGTGAGCAGCTAGTATTATTTAGGAATAACAAGCGGTGTTAAAATGCTCTTAAGTAAGGCACTTAGCTCAAATTGTTGTGCAGTGTTCCTGCAAGCTAGTAATATTGCTTTTATTATAATGAATTTGTGTATCTGGCTTTTTTTCCTTATCTAAAGCTGTATGTATGATGTCTCTTAGACAATCTAGAAAAACAAGGTCTCACTTGCAGTCAGTGCAGTCTCTTATGAGAGATTTTGCCTCATAAGCTTGAATGGCTGCAAGAACCAAACTGTTACAGAGACATTGTTCATAAAGGTGCTCCAAACAGGACAAACCTCTGTCTTACCAGAATTATCATTACAATGCTTATATATGCTTTGAATAATGTGATTTATTGTAAAAAAACAAAAACAAATCTGCAGTGACGGTGCAAAGATGCACACAAGCACACAAAAACACGAGTATGCACCGGAACATATTCAATATTCAACACATTAGAAAACCTAAAGTATGCGCACACACGCAACAAATTCGGACAAGCATGAACACACACCCACACACAGAGCAATCAGTGGTGCCAAGACAGACATCTCACTCCTGCTGACATTCCCCCACAAGACTGAAGACGTCTCTTCCTCGCTGTCACACTGTCAAACCATCAAGGAGAGACAGAGGAAGACGGACAGGCAGGATGAAAGAAAATCAAGTGTGTTACACCGAGTGGGAGAGAAATGCAACGACTTCTTCCTGAGATAAAAATGACAGGCACAACAACAGTCTGTGATTTTCTCTGGGCAGTTAAGTCATGCTTGCCGTTTGATGTTTTGATGCTTAACAGGGACGTACTGAAACAACAGCTGGCCTCGCAGTCCCAACACAAGCTGCAGCAAGTTTGAACAGTCCTTCTGATACCAAGTCCCTAACTTAGTATCAAAAGCAGATGGTAAGGAGAATACATGACCACACTGATGAAGGACAGTAAGGTATTGCCCTGGCACTGTGTGTGCAAATCTGCGTATAACCAATTAGAAATTACACATCTAGTATAATAAGCTTACCCAAAAAAAATCCCATTGTGGGATTGTTAACAGAAAGTAGCATACATGTCATTACACTTCTTATTTTAGTTCCATTGTGGGACTAGTTTAAACAAAATTCCCACTCAGAATTCAGACACTTACATAAAATAGCGAAAGGTAACTGTAGTGCAAAACAGAAAACAATCTCTCTGTTTATTTAGCTTTTTTTCCGTTCCTGCTTCAAACTAAGTTTGCAGATTCATTGAAACCAATCACATCTTACCACAACCGAATTAGCCAATCATTTTGTTGCGGTTCAAATCTGCTCCCTTCTATGCTGCTTTTCAGCTGTCAGTGCAACCCACCTCCACCCCCTCCACCTCCTATTTTCATCAGAACCAGCTGTCCATTGGGTCCATCCAATGAGCTCATCACAGATCTCGCTCCAGATCACATCCATCTAGATCTTCAGCTAGGCTTAATGTTTTTTCGATTCTTCACTCCATTGCGGCAGATATTCCTGCACGGCTCATGGTGTGATTATCTGTAAAACGATGATGTCACGATGGAGTATAGTCGCCAGACTTCCTCACATATCACTTCAACTTTTCCTATTGAGCAGTCTCTTGTGTTTGAAATGCTATGCCCCAGAATTCCAGCTATCATATGAAACTAGAAAAAATTATTTAACGGGATAGTTTAAAATTGTTGCCAGTGAGGCCAGGATGTCAGCAGATGGATGCTCAACAAGTAAACATTAGATCTGTGCTATGTTTGAGCTCCCCACCTGTTTTGTCTGGTACATCTTCACAAAGAGACACAAACTCTGCACAGACACATTTTTAGAGCTATCTTGAGGTTACCAACATAAAAGGGAAAGAGAAATAGCTAGCGACAAAAAGAAATTCCAGTTAATTTATTGTATTGGTGATTAGTGTTTTCTGTTCTCTGGTTCAGATGGTAAAGACTTTAGGATATTGCTGTGAGCCCTATTTTAGTTCTCTGTCTTTAAACAGGAGGCCTAGAATTACAAATTCTAACAAAATGAACATAGCCAAGATCAGAAAGTCAAAGATAATACAGTACAGGCCAAAAGTTTGGACACACCTTCTCATTCAATGCGTTTCCTTTTTAATTTCATGACTATTTACATTGTAGATTCTCACTGAAGGCATTAAAAACTATGAATGAACACATATGGAATTATGTACTTAACAAAAAAGTGTGAAATAACTGAAAACATGTCTTATATTTTAGATTCTTTAAAGTAGCCACCCTTTGCTTTTTTATTAATAAGGGAAGAAATTCCACTAATTAACCCTGACAAGGCACACCTGTGAAGTGAAAACCATTTCAGGTGACTACCTCATGAAGCTCATTGAGAGAACACCAAGGGTTTGCATAATTATCAAAAAAGCAAAGGGTGGCTACTTTGAAGAATCTAAAATATAAGACATGTTTTCAGTTATTTCACACTTTTTTGTTAAGTACATAATTCCATATGTGTTCATTCATAGTTTTGATGCCTTCAGTGAGAATCTACAATGTAAATAGTCATGAAAATAAAGAAACACATTGAATCAGAAGGTGTGTCCAAACTTTTGGCCTGTACTGTATGTGGTTTGTGTAAATACAGTCTGACGCGCTGCACAGAGAGCAGATCAAAAAATCCCCTGCTCAGGTAATTATTTTTGCACTGCCACAGTTAGCTCAGCGAACAAGACTGATATGTTAATCAGAGCACTATTTGTAGTTGACGCAGGAAACCATCCATTAATATATCATGTCTAAAATGTAAATGTGTTCTCTTTATGTAAAAAGAACAAGAAACGTTATGTTTTACACTAGAAAATGTGTGATGCGTTCCTCACAAAGGGAACTTGGATCTCGGGGCATTAACATTACAGACCAAAACATATCGTTCATGCCACATTGTTTAGCAACCATTGCTGCTAATGCATTTCTGGCATAAATGAAGATGTTTGACTCCTTGTAGATGTATAAACATACTGAAGAAACAGACTTTTGTCAAACAAAATGTCACCAAGCACGATGAGAGGATGAGCTGATGTGTGTAACAGTAAGTTTAATATGTGTAAATAAATACGCACATCCAAATAGCCGTACGCTAACATCTCTTAGTGAAAATAAAGAGAAGAAACAGGATTTTTCCCCCAAACCATTACATTCAGTGAGGGCAGTTAAGCAATGGGCCTGATCTCACTGATAAGCTGTTATTATGTTTGCTTAGTTACAAAAATATGTCACACAGTGCGGGAGAATAGCACACTATGGGAGACTCTCCACAGACAATTGTATATTTGCAGAGCTTTAAAACACTAATTACATATTTGTGCAATAAACTATTATTATTATTATTATTATGATGTATAATTTAATTCAAACTGCATTTTAATCATCCTTTCCTCTGATGCAAAACTGGGCCTCCTGTGAGGCAAAATAACCTTTGGTTCATAATGTTAGGCCAGATATATTTTTGCAGCATTCACACCTAAATTACAGTGGACTGCAGTCAGTCGTCCATGGTGTTTCTGAGGTGAGGTTGAGGCCCCCAGCAGTGCTTCTGCAGCCAGCAAGGGCAGTCCTAATGAATAGCGAGATACATGATAAATGTGACCATATGGTGGAGCCGGCTGGCCAAGCCAGGGGTGCTAGCTAGCTTTGCTAAACACACACACACACACACACACACACACACACACACACACACACACACACACACACACACACACACACACCCTCTCTGTTCACTCCTTAGCTCAAAAAGAAGAGTCATCACACTGCACAGCTCGAGACAGCAGCAGGTAGGGGTTAATGGACTCCAGGTCCTTTGGATAGATGGAGTGTTTATGGCCTAGTGTGAAATCATCACCATACTTCCTGTCAAAAAGTTTCACAGAAGTTGGAGCGAGGACACAAACTAACTGTGCATGAGCCAGACTGTCACTCAACAGCGGTGACTTTTTAATTACAAGCATTGTATGTGCCTCGGCGCATAAATGCAGGAAGTCTTCCTAATTTATATTTGCCTCTCTGGTGATTTCCTGTGTGTGTTTGTGTGTGTATGGGGCTTAACTGAACCACAGCAGATGAAGCCATATGCTGTCTGTCATACTTTGTAGGCAGTCGTTTTCTTGTGTCCTCTCTTCTGCTGTACACAATTTTCTCTCTCTCTCTCTCTCTCTCTCTCTCTCTCTCTCTCTCATTACTATTCAACACACACTCCACACGCTAATATACTGTAGCTACAGAAACTCACAAGTGTAATTAGTAACTAGCCTACAGACACCGACACACGCACACATATACTTCTACTTATGGACTCAAACACGCAATGAACAAGCCATTGTTCTCCTTTTATAGTAGATTCTATCTCTCTCTAATTGGCTCAGCAAAAACAAGGGAAGGGCCTTGGATTCCCTGCTGCAGCTATGCCCATTCCGTCTACAGGGATGCCCTCTGTTGTACCAACACATATCCACGGGGCCTTGGATATGGCTGACCTCTGTGTTGTCTAAAGAAGGCCAGTTCTTGATTACATGGCACAGTTTCAGGGTATGTAATGAGTCAGTAAGCAGACGAGTGCACTTTACTTCAGAACAGCTTTGAAGCACAATATGAAAACACCCTGTGGGTTGCCAAGAACGCTCTGGCCAATGGAGGTCTCGTTAACTCTACATGCAAACAGTGCTCTGAGGCCAACCATCTCACACAGGGCACAACGCTTACAGTGTGTGATACAGTATTTGCTCTAGCAAAGGGTGTTTGTCAAAATCCAGGCAAAAAAAACAAAAAAACTCCCTACCGTAACATAAGTTTATGACACCATTCCTCCCAGTGCAGCTTGATGCACAATTGATAGGCGATAAGACTTCACCACATCATGGCAATCCACGGCTGTCAAAAATCCCCAGTGTTTTGAAATGCAGTGAGAGAAATACTGGAGGTATGTCTGTAGGTGTAATTTGTGTTGGTGCAGTTTAGTTCAGCAGTGTGAAACAACTCTGAGACAGCCGTGTGATATATGACCGTACTGCTGGCATCACTGATCCTAACTTTAACTGCAGCAGTGCAGTTGCAGTTGATGGGGTGTTAAATTGCAGAGAAAAGGATCGTAGAGGGTATACTGTGACCCCCACCATACATACATGTCTCACTAGTGATTAATAATAGGGGAATACGTTCTACTTTGCCAAGAGACAAAGGTGAGTTATTCTGCATGTCTGTACCCCCTACTAATTTCATAATGTTCTAACTCAAGTTTTTACAAGGTAGTGAAAGACAACTCTGTAGGAGTCCAACCTTCAGCCACTCTACTTCTCTACAATGTGTTTCATATGCCTTTGAACGTCTCATTGTCATCCATTCTAATCACTTAAGTGCCTAATTTTCCGGAGCAAGGACTGAGTAAAATAACAAAGAAATAGCATCCTCTTCTGGTTGAAAATCATCATAGCATGCATCTGCTGTTGCTTCAAGTATCTCGGCTCCATCACCGTAGATTTATGTACAGCAGATGTTTATATCAAAAACAGGCATGAGATCAATGAACCAAAGGATACCATCCAAAAACAGTAGTGTCATTCTCTTATAAGCTGTGGTGAATAAGTGTCCGTCTCAGTATGAAGAGGGTCAAAGTCCTAAAATTGTCACAAATGATAAAGACCCAAGCGACTGATTAATCATTTCCAAAGAACAGCAAGTACTCTTGTTTTCCTAGTCCAGTCTTTTCCCATCAACATGTAATTGCATGGGCTGTAACATAAATAATTCATTCTGCACTTTAGGACAAAAACATTACAATCAACACCGTCAATCTGCAACTTCTGTCATTACTGATTCAGCATCTGCTGAATGCTTTTCTACCACTTGGCCTGATTACAGCATGAGTGTGTGTCTGCATAATATATTTCCAAACAATTCATTATTAAGCCCTTTCCCTATTTCTATAAATATTAGGGAGATGTCTTGATATAGCTTTGAATGATTACTACATTTAATTTAAGCTGTCTAAGTGATCGAGAAACAATTATAGCTTACAGCCAAATGTAAAACGTATTAGATTTTTCAAGTGACCATTATTTCTGTAATATGTTGTCATAGAGCTCATGCTTGCAAACACATTCCAAGTGCTCCAAACAAGCACTTAATTTGGCCACTGAACTAGCACATGCATAATAATTACCTTATTTGCATATATTATGTTAGTCTGCTTAGTATGTTAATGCTTGGTAAACTTCAGTGTTTAATCGCTCAGCAGACATTCTAATTGGGAGTTTGATAATTGGTTACATTGATGCCCTGACACTTGTTAATCTACTGGCGGGTCTCGTTCATTTCAGAACCAAACAGCCTACTTTCTCACTTTACACAGGGCGTTGCATGGCGAGACAAAACTGTCTCATTTTTATGTCTTGGTTTCACCATCTACGGGATTTATTTTACAATTTGTTCACAAGATTTTCATATTTAATTATATGTATGTCAACAAACTAATGGTGCTAAAACTGATGCTACTTATGTGTGAGGTTAACAAAATGGGACTTTACTATAAAACAGGCTATGGCAGCACATAATTCCCCCTTATCATACAGTAGAGGGATTTATAAGGTAATAAAGGGCTGATGAGTACATAGTTCTCACTGATACTGCATTTGGCTTCCCTTGACACAATCAGGTCGATGGTGTTTTAAGCCCCCAACGTCAGATTAGTTGGATATGATTATGGTTAGAATATAGAAAAGATGCTATGAGCAACAATTAGAAAACAAAATTGATCAGTAATCTTTTATTCCCCTTTAGAGCTGATACAACAGTATCACAATATTTAGAACATAACATGTACCATCAATTACTGTGAATCGATGCTATGATGTAATACAAGTGGCATCACAAGTTTATAAATTCATTTTAAATTCAAGTAAAATGTTTATTATACCAGTTTCACTACCAAAATCAGCAGAGAAGTAATGGTGCAGTAAATACTGTATCTGACCTATCAGGACATAGTGGACTGAGGAAGAGCAACCTATTAAGACTGAGAGACTGTACTGTCATATTCATCCTCCAATGCAGTGAACTTTATTTATGAGCTCTAAAAGGTCTTCACTTCAAGTTATTCAATCATAAGATTTCTTATAGACCTTCAGATGCCCAAATATAGCACTGTCATATGTATTTATTATACTGTTTTTCTCCAGGCCAACTGCACTAAAAAGCATGGTGGGCTGTGAAACGTTGCTGTAATTAGAGCATTGGAGGTTCTTTTAGAGAGCAAGATGATCTACAATAGGGTACAAACAGGAAGGACACTGAATAGTCCAACAGCTCTGTGTAATCAAAGAGAAAGCCTATGTCCCCATCTAACCTACACAGTGTGTTGTTGTATATTGGATATTCAGGGTGTGTGAGACCCACACTATAGTTAAAAGGCAACAACGCTAAATGAAACAAAGGCATAACTGTATTGAACGTCAGTGAGCTACTGCTCCAGTCGGGTCACACTGCTGAAACTGCTTAATGTACTATGCTGGGGTAGACAAGACTACCAGAAGTGAAATAAATAATGCAAAGACTTCACCATTGGCCTAAACAATGGCATTCTAACTTTAACTTATACTATTTACCTCTCTATACTGTAGCACTATAATAAATACAAAATAAATACAATATTCTGAAATGGCAAACGTTGTGCCAAATATGGTAATTCAAAACTGTCAAACTATGTTCTCGAAGATCTGAAAACAAGCAACAATGAACAAGTAACGTACGTCTTACATTAGCATTTAGGAAAAATTGGAACGTTTATCAAGAGTAAAAATTGTCTGTATCCTCTATAGAACATTGTGTCATCGTGCTTTGTCTCTCTGTCTAGAGAGCTACACATCAGTTGTTGGCCTTCCTCCCATCATTTTTAATCACGTCATGTGTTGGTTCTCGATCTGCCATTGTTACCTCTGCCAGTCGTTTGGCCTTGTTGACATTGTGGGATGAAACCACTAAGGTAGCCATCACTCAAGTGTCGCCCTGGCATCCTCCTCTTCCACCAGTCTGTGATTTCAGCCAGTCCTCCCTGCTGACCGCACTCTCAAACCTGAAGCCCTCTATGATCAAGGTCTCTCCGTCCTCCTCTATACTGGCCTGACACTCCTGCTGAATCTGTCACAACAACAACATGCACACTAGATCACGCTGTGCACGCTATGCCTGAAAATAATAACAAGGTCATTTGCACATCCATCCAGTTTATGAGTCTACTATTTGTGTGTGTGTGTGTGTGTGTGTGTGTGTGTGTGTGTGTGTGTGTGTGTGTGTGTGTGTGTGTGTGTGTGTGTGTGTGTGTGTGTGAAAGAAAGACAATTTTTAAACAGTCCTCACTACCATACTAACTTAGTGTTCTGCTAGTCTGGTTCCAGACCTCTGAATAAGCACCTACATCTGTTTGTTGAGAGATTTAAAGGCTTTTCATTAATGGCTGTTTTCCCGGTTGGAGAAATAGCTGAGCCAATCAATGCATTTGTAGGTCGGGCTGAGGTTGTGAACGTCATCTAACTGGGCCATAGCTAAAATCTAAAGAAAATACAGCAACAAGCGTGGATGAAATCGATGCAGCATGGGAGGCTGTTTTAAATCAACTGGCTTTAAAGCAAAGACATTTCTCTCCTTTCTGAACAAAGGTTTTGGAAAAAGTTGTATTTGCTGGCCTCTCGGGTACTTCACGAAATAGGTCAGGAGGATTTAATGCTTAAAGCGGTTTGTCCCTTGATCACTTTGATGGAAAACAATGAGAGGCTCAGTTTAGAGTGCACGGCAACCGTGAAAGGGTAAAATAGTTAAGGAGCTTCGTACTGTATGTCAGCTGAAAACTACATTGATTGCAATTCAGTTTACATCTCAGGCTGCAGATGAGAGGGCAAATGAACGGTGTTGCTATGCAACTGTAGGGAACTCATGTAGCCTGACCACTTCTGACCTAAGTATTGAAGGAATGTGATAGTCCTATCTGCTTCATTATGTTCTTTAAAAGACAGGACAAAATAAATTAAAGAAATAGTCAGGTTAACATTAGACAAATAAAACTGGTTGGTTAAAGCTATAGTGTGTAGTTTCTGCCGCCCCCATGAGGAATTCTAAGTAAGGACAACAAAGCTGTCGGCGCGTCCACATGATACAAGCACTTTACTGCTGGGACATAATATGAGACGTAATATTTGGTTTAGAAGCCTTTATGGGTGATTTTTCACAGTAGAAAGTCCTGCTATTTACTCTGTTGCAGTAGCTCCAGCTTCAACTAGTGAAACACGCAGTGGTGGCTCCGGAGATTCCAGGAGGCGCGCTGGCCAATCAGAGCAGACAGGGCTTTTTCGGGAGGAGGGATGAAAGAGACAGGCGCTCCTACAGAGCATCTCATACAGAGGGTGAATACAGGTGCAGCGGCCAAGGGCAGTATGAGAAAAATAAAGTTGTTTTTTTTTTTAACATTAAAGCATGTAAACATGTTCTAGTACAAACACCAAATGCAAGTATAATCCTGAAAATGCTATACAATAGTTGTCCTTTAAGGGATATATTGTGGTCACGATCATATCCACATGGTTCCAATTTACACCACTGCCTCAATGCGTACCGTTCTGCACCGTCTCTGGTTGCAGGGGCCTGCTGATGTACAACAGTCCAGAAGTTCCTCTATATCATACATCAGGAGCTGAGCCTTTAACAACACTGCAATGACAATGACACAAAAGACAGTAGTAGTCCCCACCTCTGCTATCCACATTACAATTTGGTAAAACACTTCTGCTGACATGTAAATTTCTCAGTTCCAGGGCACAGACAGAATTCTTTTAAAACTATTGCAATATAAATGCAAAAAATATAAACATGAAACAGTTCAAACTGTAAATGTAATAAAAGGTTTGGATTGATGGGAGAAGAAAAACTATTTTACAAAATGGGACTAGCACAGTGGACTCAAAAACTATATGTTGGAATTTGTACAGCCCGACCACCACAATCAACTGAACTCAATGAAAGAAATGAATAATTATTCAAATGCTGGTGACAAAGTCACCTCATTTCATTGACTCTAACCACATTAGCCTGAATTTAAGACTGATGTCATGCCTTAAAAACATGACATACTTCTTTTGACTTTTGCAGATTCAGGTGCATACAAAAAAAAAAAATAATATATATATATATATATATATATATATATATATATATATTTTTTTTTTTTGAAAGTTATATATATATATATATATAACTTCTTGAAAGTTATATATATATATATATATATATATATATATATATATATATATATATATATATATATATATAACTATTAGTCATATTTGAAAGGAATAAAATAAAAGCGTTATACTTTAATTGAAAAGCATGTTTACTCTCTAAACTAAGACTAAGAACTAAACTAGTGTGTACGACAGTCACAGGGAAGTGAGTTTATTGAGGTGACACATGCAAGTGTTGGGCTTACACTCGCGAGTCTTTAAGATGCAGATCTCGGGTGCCTCTTCACATGTCATGTCACTGATCTTTGCAGCTCCCTCAACAGCCAAAGCACAGGGTTTGACTCCTTTAAAGTGAAGGTGAAAATAGCACATTTAGGAATTATTTGGCAATACAAGGAATACAGAAAAACCTACAGATTAATAGCAGTGACAAACATAAGTGGCAAACTCCCTAAAAACACAGCAGAGTACAACCAACATTAGAAATCATGAAAGCAAGTTGCCTCTTGAGATCCCATTAACTTTAGTACTGTTTGTTGCTTTCTCTAAGTAGAATTTTCTGAATGATACCATTTAAACCCTTAGGTTAGGTAGGCACGTTGAGTGAGATTTTTACTCACACTACTGTGCACACTTTAATGTTCTGCCTGGCACAACCACTGCTGGTAAATGCCATACTCATGTTTCTCTCTCACTTCCCTAAAACAGATTTCCCAAAATGTACATAAATTAAAATATTAATATTGAAATATTTGATATTAGAGCTACATAATGTCTTGATCAACTATTATATGTATGTTTGGACTTTTGATTTCTAGATATAATTATCTTTTAGTAAGCACATTTACTAAACTTACTTATTTAAAGTCATTTTTTATTTTATTGTTCATTAAATGAATGTTTCATTAAATTAATGATGAATAATAATTGATGAATAATCCAACTAGTTGAGCATTCCATATTGTGTCAAATCATTAACCAGTTCTTTTGGACTCTCTCACAACTATTTAGATTCAATTAAGATAAAGTCCAATAAAGAAAATTAATAACCCATTTTATTTCTATGGAAAGTCTCTAGTTCTGAAGATGCAACCAGGAAGACACGTTGGTGCACTTCCTGTTGAAATTTCCAGTGACATCATTTAGTGATGGGCAAACGAAGCCTTGCGAAGCCTCTGAAGCTTCTTCCTGACTGTATCTCAAAATGATCCGCAGCATCAAAGCATCGAAGACAACACAGTGACATCTGGTGGTCAGCAGAAATGAACTCGACACCGCCAAACAAAGCTTACAACAGGAACATAGGAGAGACAGAATGGACACATGCATGCATATGGCATGACATGACTGAACTTGAATTAAATGACATGAACATGACATGACTGAATGAAAAATATAATGCCTATGTTTGAATATAACATTATAATATAATAATACTGTGATCAGGATTTGAATGTAAGTAGCCTATGTTTAATTAGGCTAAATATGGATTCAATAAACTGCAGCAACAATGCCCCATTCTACCGCTACGTAGAATTACGTACAGGTGTATGTGAGTGAGCATTGTGTTTGAATTAGGTGACATTTTAAAGGATATAAAGTGATAAAGCGTGGCGATCAAGGTGATTTCTGCAAGGAGTGAGGACCGCTAGTGATATCCTTTCGCCCAGTTTGGTGCGTGTTCCTTCCTGGTGGGGTGAGACAAGATTAGTAGGCTATGTGTTGTATAATAATGATTACAATAATTAAACGAAATAAAACTAACCAAATGAATTAACACTGCCTTGAATGTTGTCGCTGGGCGGAGCACTGGATGTTGCTGCTGCTGCTGCTGCTGCTGCTGCTGTGTGTTTTGTACGGAGGTGCCTCAACATTGTAGAGGTATTGATGTATGCCAGTTCTTGTTGGCACAGTAAACACCGAACCTTAAAATAATGCAATGAGTGTGACTGTTTTGAAATAAAACCTGGACTGGCCTGTTAGAATAGCCAATTTGATCTGAATTACTAGCTAGCTAGCTAGGTAGGTAGTTAATGCACCTAGGCTACTTTGTTAAGCAGATAATGTCTGAATGACAATGACGTTAGCTAATAATAATAATAATAATAGATAATAATAAATAGGCCTAATAATACAACAGTCCATAAAACGTAACCGTTTACCTTATTCTGGGATAATGGAGCAAACTTTTCCCACACCCTTGAACGCTGACACTTCTTTACGTTTGTACAGTTGTCCATGTCGTATTTCGAATAAACGGGCTCTGAGAAAGGCAAGTCTACTCCAGCAAACACAACTAAAACTTCTCAGGGTGTGCGGTGTGCTCGAGCTCAACGGTCCCGCCCCTGTCCCGCCCACAGCCGGTTCCGGAAGTAAAAATACAATGCAATTTCTCCATTGACAATTGGAGTATAAGCCATAAAATCGTAACCGTCGATGGTAGACTTAAAACCAGCTACGACGTGACTACGCGATTGTATATGCTCGCATAGACGCCAAAAGTTCATGGGGTACCAACCTTGTTTTGAGATAAATGTCTTTTATTCGCGATGTCTTGGATAGGTACTTCATTACCCACAATCCCACAGTGATGCCTCTGATTGGTGGAACTCATGTCACGTCACATGTGACTGTTTGGATAAATCCTAAACCCCGCGAAAGGGCCAGGGGGGGTTGCGCAAGATGGCGACCGTGGTGGTTGACATGTGCTAAGCTCTGCAACACTAGCTGAGTACTTATGCTTTACGATAAGGCTAATTATTTTGCAACTTGCTGAACTATCAGATTTTGAAACGACGAACCGACAAGTAAGGGTTAGTTACCAACATAAGAACTTTGACGGCCAGAAACAACCCTTTATTGACGACACGTGCAAAACCGATATAGCATTCCAAGCTAACAACACGAGACTCGTGAACCACAATGGCAAAGAGAGACGCCAAAAAAGGCATAAAAGGAGGACTGATAATGGATGTGGACCCGGATGACAACTTTTTAGGTTTGTGTTCGCCTCTTCCAGACACTCCAATTAATAGTCCAAACCCAAAGAAAGTATGTGCCAGCAAGAACGAGGTCTCTAACGCCGACATTCTTAAAGCCATTTTTGAGCTGAAGGAGCGCTTTTCCGCCTTTGAACAACGGATAAATAACAACTCCGCAGACATCACCTTGGTTAAAGAAGAAGTGAAAGGCCTGGGTTTTCAAGCAAAGGAGACGGAAGACAAGGTGAAAAAGCTAGATAAGAGCATTGAAGAACTAAAAGAGAAAACTGAAGAAGGCGAGCGTTACAGCAGAAGATGGAATCTGCGACTCCTCAACCTTCCTGAAAAGGTGAACGAAAATGTAAGAGAAGAAGTTATGAAGATACTGAGTCAGATCACACCTGATGATAAAAGCAAGCTTGGTTTCTTGATCGACACAGTACACAGAGTTGGGCCCCAGAGATGATAAGACCGCCGTCCAATTATTATCCAGTTCAACATGCGTTACCTAGGTAAAAGATTTGGAAGGACTCGCGCAATGCTGAAATTATGAAGAATCTGAATCTCCGTGTCGCCGAGGATCTGACCCGCCGAGAGAGAATGAGAAATAAATGTGGCTGGGAGCAAGCGTAAGGACGGAAAGAAGACCAGATGGCAAGGAGTGTTCATCGATGGGTTGAAATTTGTTGCATAAAATCTTCACCAAGTGTAACCGTCTAGATATGATAACCGGCAAGTAAATGTTTGACAAGTGGACAATTAAATAATATAACGTTAATAAGGCCTTAAGACAGGTCAATATTTTTTTTTTTTGGTACTCCCAGTGTTCAGGGTATTTCTAATAACTACCAAAGGTTAAGGGTTCCTACTCGCTCTTATCTTCTGTTCACCTTGTTTGTAGGCATCGAACCTGTTTTTTAGTTTTTACCCTTTTACTTTATTTATTTATACACGGTACTGGTTGTATGGCAAACAATACTTTCATTAACCTTAAAGTTATTTCTTTAAATGTCAAAGGCATACGAAACGTTTCTAAAAGGAAGGCTATTTTTCTATTCTGTAGGCGGCTCTAATGCAGATTTAATTTTTTTACAAGAGACTCACTCATGTGATGATGATAGGAAATTCTGGAGAAGTCAATGGGGGATCAGATTTACTTAAGTCATGCTTCTAATCACTCAGCAGGAGTAGCTATTTTGTTAACAAAATTAAAGGTTATGTGTTAGTCCCACCTTTCTAAAGAGGGTAGATGGATTATCCTGGTTCTTAGAGTAAATAATGTGTTCTGTGTTAAATAATGTATATGGACATAA
Organism: Perca fluviatilis; assembly: GCF_010015445.1. Taxonomy (NCBI): domain Eukaryota; kingdom Metazoa; phylum Chordata; class Actinopteri; order Perciformes; family Percidae; genus Perca; species Perca fluviatilis. The sequence continues at coordinate 14,173,837 of NC_053118.1, read as the reverse complement.
TAACAATTTTGGCAAAAACATGTTTTCTCAACTAGCAGGAGAGTTAAAAACCTGAGAGAAATACAAAGATGCTCATTTAATTATCGGTTGGTGATTTAAATGATACAGCAGATATCAAATGATAGATTACAAAATTTCCCCTAACTCAAAATTAAAACTATATCTTTTTATGTGAACAACTTAATGTTATTGTGTTCGTTATTTGCATCCTCATCAAAAAGAATATACATGGAGCAATGTTAGTGGTTCTTTACAATTCATTGATCTATTTACTTCTTTTTACATTTTCGAAATTACATACTACCTTTTTCAGATCACAAAGTGATAGTCGTCACTTTGCTAATCCACAAGAACAAACCAGGAAATTGTTCTGGTTAACTTTCTGTGAATTCTTATAATATGTTAAAATGGGTTTTTAATTTAAAAATACCATTAAATATAGTAAGATTGAAAAACGTAACACTATTAGAGAACTGAACTATACAGACTCTCTTATAAATAAAGGAAATCTTACTGAGAGGAAGACTTAAACTGTCAAGTTGAAGGAAGAGGTTGACCAATTGTACATAAATATGACCAAGGAGCCTTTTACCTCTAGAGCAAAGTGGTTGGAAGGTGAGAGAAATACAAGTCTTTTTGCACTGGAAAGAAATTTTAAGAGAAATATATACTTCTTTAAAAATATATCTATAACAACTATAGCAACTCTAGTTCTCTGCTCTAACCTCCATTATAACCAAACAGAGGATGAGAAATTTATAAATAAAATTAGAATTTCCCTCACAATTTTTATTGTAACTTCATTAAGTAATCTCCAAATTGGTTTTGTGATTTTATGTTATATTATTAACATTTAAATTTGTTTATACTATGAGTTACTGCCCCATCATCTTTGTAGATTGGAGACTATAAGTTGCTATTAATATAAAATCACTTATACGTTTAAAAGGTTTAAGTCAAATCATAAATGAACTTAAACTGCTTTTGTTATCGACATATAAGTTGTAACATTAGGCTATTCTTACTAATAATTACTTATGTGTTGATTGTAATATTATGTTGTTTTTTAGGCATTTGCACGTAACACCAATTTTATTAGCTTCAATTTTGGTTTCGGAAAATTTATCTCCCGTGTTAAATGTTTATAAAACATCAGTATGTGTATGTATATCGATACCCCCAAAGTTTTCTACCTAGTTCCCTTGTTCTCCTTTCTTTCTTATTGTTGTTTTTAATATTTTACACTGTAATTTTAAAGATTAATTTTGGAAATAAAATTTCATTACATTTTTTAAAGATAACAACAAATTGACTACTTAAGAATACGCTTTCTCTGACTTTAGACTTATGTTTGAAATGTGATTTTGTTGTAACACTACACCTTATGTATGTATACATAAGTATTATGGATGATTAAAAACACAAGGAAATTTCAAGCCAAAAAAAAACAAAAAGGCAGAATCAGTGGTAGTGCGGGCACCCTACTATCCATCTGTAAAAAATAAAATTATTTTTTAAAATGAGATTTGCAGCCCGAAAATAGGTGGGTATATATTATTAATACCTTTATAAGTTCCCTGGTTTTTTCCACATTTTTGGTTATACTACATGTATAATGAACAAAAGTTATCTATTTCATCAAATCGTGGTTTACCTTTTCTCCACACAGACTATTTTATGGCAATGGCATAAAGAAGAATAAATTATATCTACAACATGGTTGATAAGTATAATTTTTCTTGCAGCTTACAAAATAATGACTCAACTTTTAGTATGAGGTTTCTTATTCTACACCCACAAAGATACCAATGTAATAAATGCAATATAGTGTTTTCAATAATTGATTGAGAATTTCAACTCTTTGTTAATGGAATAAATATTAAAAGATAAATGTACAAATACATATAGGAATTACTTTTATAGCAAAGGAAAATTTCACGGGGAAATTTGTTTGGAACTCTTTATATTCTAACATTCACTGGAATAACATGGTTTCTACCATACAATTTGTTATCCCAAACAAATAAGATTACATTTTAAAATATTGCATAATATTTATCCACACAATTTGTTTCAAGATTTGGGCTGTGTAATAAATGTGATTTTGTAAAATTGAAGAAGAAACTATTATACATCTATTCTGGGGTGTCAATATACTATGGTGTTCTGGAAAAGTTGAAAATTTTAATATTCAACAGAACCATGAAATAATTGAACAAAGATGTTATTTTTAATTACGACAACAAAAACAAACATTACACAAAATTGTCAACATTTTTGATTCTAAAGGGTAAGTTTCATATCCATAAACATTATATTCTAAGCCAGCCTTTGCTCATTTCAGAATTGAATTCGGAAATTTTTGAGTCTATCCAAATTATTAATAAAAAGAAATTTATTTATATAGTTGATCTACTACAAGAATTTTTTAAGGAAGTGTGATCGATAGCCTAGATTCCTTATTCATATTGCCATTATACTGTTTTTTTTATGTATATTTTTTATTTTTTTCTCTATGTATTAAGTGCCTATTTCAATTTTATATATACACATAGCTTATTTTTATATTTTTATTTTATTGCTATTTGTCATTATTTTATCCAAATTTGTGCTATTTCTTGGATGTAAAGATCTATTTTTGTATATGATGCCATATTGTTAAAAAAAATGTATAACTTGTTTCTTTTGTAAAAATTTACAAATAAAAAAAAAAAAAAATAAATAAACCCCGCGAAAGTCCGTGAGTCTTTGCCTCTTTGCTCCTGTAACAGTGTAGGCAAATAATGGGCTTTGGTGTAGGCTACTGTGACTTTTTTTGTTTATTAGTAAAGAACATAGGTACATCACCAGTATGTACATATACAAAAAGCAATATCAGAGGTGCATATACAGAAACAAATATATGTAGAAAATAAATTAAAAAGTCCAAAAGAAAAGTATAGTACATGTTAAGTCAAATGTATCACCGATACATGAGAAATTTATCAAACACAATTCCAGTCTTAATTACCTTCTTATTCTTAATGTCTCTTATAGTGTTGCCATATTGGTGCAGTTCTTCAAAAAAAAGTGTTCAAAGCTTGGTTTGGAGTCCGCCCATTTTTTCTTGTGAATGTGGAATTTTCCCAATAACAAGATTAATTGAACAAAATAGACAACATATTTGTCAGTCTCATTGCCTTCAAAACAAATAAAAATATCTTTATCCTTAAACTGAAGTGATTGCCCACTGTTCCGTCTTATAAGATGTTGAACATCTAACCAAAATGTTTTAGTATACATACAATGAAAGAACAAATGATAGATTGTTTCTTCTTCTAGTTCACAGAAAGTGCAAGGATATTCAATATCAAGTTTGAATCTCTTTAATGTCCTTTTTGCTGGATATATTTTATGCAAGATTTTAAAAGAAACCTCTTTTACTTTGTTATTAAGACAGAATTTGTCTCCAGTTAACCAGCTTTTTTGCCAGTTCATTTATCCATAGATTGAAGCCCAAAAGAATGTTCCTGAGGGCAGAGTTAATACCTCTTGTATACAATTCCTGATGTGTTTATTTGAACATTTATTCTTGGTCATGTCAACTCCCCCAAGGAATATACCAGGATTGATCACTGACATTACTGAACCTCTAAGAAGTTGCAGCACACTTCTTGGCACAGTATCAACAACTATTGCATATTCTCTTGGCGTGACTGCTAACCGGAATTTGGAGAGGAATTCATTATACTTTAGTAACTGCCCATCAGCATTAAGGAGTTGTTTTACCAATACAATACCATTAGCAACCCGCTTTCCATAACACAGAGATATATTTTTATATTGAATATCCTTGTTTTTCCAAATGTAGTAATTGGTTGGTGTAAAATTATGATTGTAAATTAAATTCTAGGCCAGCAGAGCTTGTTTATGAAAATGTGATAACTTTACAGGTAATCTATCAATTTTGTAGTCACATGTTAACATACATTTTACTCCACCAACTAAACCAAATGTATATTTAGGGAAAGTATTCCAAATACAGTTATTTTATTCCATCAAATTAATAAACACCTTATTTCCCACAAAGTAGGCCTTGTCTCCTTTCTTCCTCGCCGCCTCCACGGCTGGCCATAGACGACTGCGGGTGTCTCTGTCAGGTGTGGTCAGATCTTCTTTGAAGTGGAGCTGGTTGTTCAGGTAGTCATTCCTCTTAGATCCTCTCCATAACACATCCCTGGCTGTTCTGGACATGAACCTGATCATTATTGGTCGTACTGATTGATTGTCCATTGTTGGCATGTGGTAGCGTTAGCTTAGCTTCCAGCTAGAAACCGATAGCTCCACCTCTCGTAGTCTCAGATGCAGACGTAAAAATATACAGTATACCTTGTGGTAATGTCTGAAGTTCTACCATGGACTCTGTAACATTTTTGTGGAAAAAAATGCCTTGGTTACCTTGTTTCAAGCCATTCTAGCGTGGTATAGAAAGCCTACAGGAAGACTCAGCTCGATTTCTGCCAGTTCTCATTAATATTCAACAAGCTAAGCTGTATGAATCTGATTGGCTAACAGCTAGCCAATGAGAGCCTGGCTGTCAGAAACCTTTACCCAGCCCAACTGGGCGAGCTAATGAATAGTAATGAGCTCAGGCAATACGATGTCAGACTGACCAGCTTTTGTAATTGGCCTGATTTCTCTGCTTATTTCTTTTCAGTGGCTAGAGCTGACAGAGGAGGTAGCAGTCCATTTTCACATTCACAACATAACACAAAAACATATGGACCTAACATATTTAAAAATAAATGCAAGTAAAAACGGTTTTGTATGGCAGGGCACCATTAATAGGAAATGACCATTTGCTTCTCCAAAAACATGTATTAACTTTTTTTGGCAACAAAATGTAGTTACATTAATAGTTTGTGCAGTAATTCCCACACTTTTTTGCTAAAGTCTCAAAGTACGACTACTCATGCTGCCATCTTGAGCTGACCTTGTGTAGGCTACTGTAACGTTACTGTCTACTGTACAATCTTTAATAAAAACAAAAACAAAAAACAAAAACAATGTGTTGCGTTTCTGCATGGTAGACTTGTCAGTGCAATCATGATCTCCTTGACTGCCATGATGGCTTTTTTCAAGGACGAGAACAAGTGTCCAAAGGGGTTAAAACCACTTTAAATCGGGTCACGTTATTGAATGTGTCCAAGGTTCAGCTTGTGGGTTTGTAAGGACCAGCATGAGGGACAAGACAAAGTTGTGGTGAGTTTTGCAGGGAGGTTGGTAACGTTAGTTAACATTATCCGTTCACTTTAGCTAGGCTACTGTAGCCTTCATACTGTATGAGTCATAGCAATCATTTTATTATTTACACGATTACTACTGAAAGAACTGCTATTAACTGTACATTCACTATATAAAAATCACTATGTTTTGGAGGAAAAAGTTGGATTGGATCGTTGGATTGGAAGTTGTTCAAGAGCTCTTTTGCGGTTGTGTCTTCGACTATATTATTCAGTGGTGCGCAGTGGTTTATGGGATGAGTAGTTCCTTCGCTCTGAAATGAAAATATGTACAGTCTTGTACCTTTGTCTGTTTTTGGATTTTCTGTTCGTTTTTTCACTCAAAATGATATGTTGTATGCTTATGAGTCACGTCGTAGCTGGTTAGCCTAAGGCATGGTCTAAAACTCTTTATATACGTATTTTCCAGACGTCAATGGGAGAAAGGAATGGGAAATTTACTTCCGGAACCTAAGGTCTCTCGGAGGAGGGGCGGGATTGACTCACCCTGGGTTGGGTTAATTAACCGTGTGTTCATGGACATCGGAAAAACGTTTTTCCGAGTGAAAACGTCACCATTCACGTAACTTCCTGTGGGAATCAGAGGTGGGAAACTCGGGCTGGATTTTGATAACCGAGTTTCCCAGTTGGTGACGTGTTGTTGACAACTGACGTTTGATGTAGGTGACTTTGGTTCACTGAACATATTTCAATGACAATAAACTGTTTATTGTGGACAAATGCCTCTGCCAAGAAACATACACAGACATAACATGTTTCAAATTATTCATAAATAGGCCTATGTATAAAAAAAAAACATTATCCGTGTCTTCCCATTCGTTGTCCTGCAGATAACACAAACAAACACCTGGCGATGTGCTGTTTGGATGCTTGCATAACAAAACAGCAGAAATATATTTTGTTATTGTGGCCTCCATGTTTTCACACACCTGATGCTCTAGGCTACGGCCAACCGTTGGTGGCAGTCATGCAAAAAGTTGTTATTCCAAACACCAATACAACAGAAGAAGAAGAACACGCATCCCGAAATAGGGGGTAAGCTTCGCTTCAGAACTCGAACCATTTTGTTGCTACAAAGGTATCACCTCCTGTTAGCATTCCACTGACCGCCATTTTTTTTTTACGTCACTTGACTGCGAATAACTTTACATCTGAAGCGTTTAAAGACTCTATTTGTCCATTGTTTAGTTCTAAAGAAACACGACAACGTATAAAAGGCTCCATTACCTTGTACCTCACGTTATGGCTCCGTAGCAGCCGTTTTTGTAAAAATAGGCTAACGATTGTGTCATAACCAAGTGACTTACTGTCGCACAGTAGAGGAATTACCTTATAGTACAGGAGAAGCTCCCAGGCAGTTTCGACTTACATTAGCTGTTTAGGTTTAATTACTAATGTTAACTAGCATGTTAGTTAGCAATAATTAGCCTGTGCTTATGTTATCTCCTTACATATACCTACGCTCTCCGTCTCTGTAAGATTGGGAATGATTGAGATTTCTCTTGGCACAGCTACCAGAAGACTTACAACTTTCAGACACGTTGCTCACGTCACATTTACGCTGTCTTTCTCAGTTGGAGGCTGCGCAGTAAAGCTAGAGATCACCGGAAAAGTGCTTCTAATATCCTTCACTGGTGCCTGTTATTCCGAGGTGAACCATTGACATATATATAATGGACCAATAGACCCCGTTGCTCTGGACGGAGACCAGTGAAGGCTATTAGAAGCACTTTTCCGGTGATCTCTTGCTGCGCACCTCAACTGAAAGACAGCGTATCGTGCACGTTGTGTTTTATTTCTGTATTATTACGGCCTTTTTGTTTTTTGAAAATAAAGGGCTATCGGCCGGGACCTTAACCGGATCAACGAGAGTCAATGAAGAGATAATAATTATTTATTTGATCCCGTTTGAATTGAGCCATGAATTACAAATATGATGTTCGTCAATTTAAAACATTATTTTTCCACCCGAAGAAAGTCTCCGTTTATTGTTAAACTGTTGAAGTATAAGACTGTGAAAATACGTAATTAGAAGGACTACACACTGTCTCATGGATAACGTCTCGCTGGAGCTATGATTTCTGGGTGTATCGTACCAGGGATGTAGCGTTACTCAAATGAGCAGAGGATCTTGCTTGTTCTTTTGCTTATCTGCTGAAAACACTTCACTGGATAAAACACTGCAGTTAAGATAACGTTACATGTGTTGTGGAACAGAGCTAAGCTAGTTAGCTAGCGAGCAAGCCGAGCATCAAGCTAGGTGAGGTAGATTGTGTGAGACGGGAGATATAGTTCACTGAGCGGTTTCACACAAAACTAAGTGGTCATATGACAAACCTATGGCTAACTGAGACTTTCTTCGGTTGAAAAAATATCTTTTAACCCTTGTGTTTTCCTCCCGTCGACCATGCACTTGTTGTCCTCCCGGGCCAAAATTGCCCCCTGTCTGTTTTGCCAGTTTATAAAGCATGAAGTATAAATTATCACCCAATTCTGTGTTACATCTTCTTACCACTATTTTTACACTTATTTTTTTATATATATGGTCAAAAAAACACATTGGGGATGTTTGTGTGTCTCTGGATGTGCATTCATGTACGTGTGTGTGTGTGTGTGTGTTCATCTGCTGTTGAGCGCAAAAGTGCCCAATTGCACCACTGGGTCAAAATTGACCCGGGAAGACCACAAATGCTATAAAATTAAATAAAACACCCAAAATTCTATGAAAGTAATGATCATTAATGTTACTTGCGAAGAACGTCGGGAACCACCCATGTTAATTTTGGTTAATTTGAAAGAAACCCATATTTCTGATAAAGAAACTTTGAAAACGGGTCGAATTTGACCCGAAGACAACACAAGGATTAAATTGACGAACATCATATTTGTCAAAAAAATAATTTGCTTCTCCCCGTTAACTACCGTTCATATTTTTTCTGAGTTAAGGTCCCATGAGGTCCACTGGAAGGGGCGTGACTTTTGGCGTCGCCAAAATATATACACACACACACACACGGTCCGGTTCTGGTGGTTGATGAACGCAGATATGTGCTGATTAGCTTTCCTAACGAGACGGGTGGGTAGCGCACTGCCATGAGTCCATGACGCTAATGTCTGATTACTCCACATTGTCATTGTGATATTTTGCGATCCCAGTTCTCTGTCAGGTAAATACAGTAGTAGGTAGGCCTACAATGTCTTCCTCTTATATACTGTCTATGTGTAGAAGTAGCCTACACTGTAAATCAGTAGGCTATACAGTGGAGTAAGCGGTTTGGGGTCCTTCTGTAAGTAATTTTGGGGTACAATTTGGTTGTGAAGAATTCTAAAGCAGCAATACCACAGGCCAAGCAAACAGGCACATTTTCAACGGGCTCTGTAGTCATTATGAATTCATGATTAAAAAAACAAGTCACAGGGTTGCAGTTTTACAATTTCCAAACTCATTCATCACCTGATAATGGCCTCACACTTAAGTCCAGCAGCAGTACTTTGGCAGTCCAGAAGGGCTGCTTGGCATTAGAAACCATGCCTTTACTAACAGCTGGACAGCTTGCTTATCTTCAGCTGTGTTGGCAAAAGAGGACATAACATGAAGGGCTGGTTATATTTTGTATCACTATCAACTAACAATAATAAATAAATACATAGCTAAATGATAAATAATGAACGTTAATTATTATATATAGTTAATTAATACGTGACTAACATGCTACCAGCGCCGGCCCGAGTCTTTTGGGGGCCCTAAGCAGAATTTGATTTGGGGGCCCCCCCTCCCACCACGCGGAGTCACCTGTGCTTGACGATTATTGACACAAATGTCACGCTATAATGTTACATTATAAATTAATACAGTGAGGTTATGTTTCTGCTCCCCCAGAAATTTTTGAATGTGATAGATGTGATTTCCTGTATTCTGGTGCATTTTTGGGATGGTCAGCTTGAGAAGGGCAATACCTAAATTTGTTCAGATTCATAGCCTTTTGCTTTTTGACTTAATAAGGTAGTGACTTCACACAACTTCTTTGGCTTCAGGGCCAAACAACACGTTCAATCCCACAGGACTTCATGTTCTCTATTTATCCTGATAGGGATGCATATTTAGATTTTTTGTCCTGACCGATAGCCCGCCCGTGTTAACCGCTTATTAACCGTTAACAATCAGCCGACTATGTCCAAGTCCACCCTTCTGGGAGAGTTAGCAACCACATCAATTATTTTAGCTGCATGGTTGTCAGCTGTGGGTTTGCCGGACATACACTGTGTTAGTAGGAAGTAGGGCTGGGCGATATGCCCTCAAAAAAAATCCCTGATTGTTTTCACAAAAAAATCTGATTCATGATTTAAATCGATTCTTCCCCCCTACTTAAAATCAATCTGCAGATGACAAATAAATGACAAGATCTCACACACACACACACACACACACCATTATCATTATTCATGCCAATTTTATGCAAATTAATTTGAGTGTTTTCCCTACCATTGTATTGGGGGGGGGGCGCCCTCCGTAAAAGAATGACAAAATGATATTATGCTCAACAAATTATATAATGATGCTATCAACAACAACTAAAAGGATGCGTGAGTAGTTTGACTTGCTCCTGTTTTCACCTGTTGCTGAGTAACGTACATTAACATGCCATGGTCTCATGAGTGTAGCATACCTGTAGCAAGCTCCTTCGTAGTAACTAGCGGTAAAAAAAAAAAAAACATTGAAGAGGAGCTCCGTGCTATAAAGCGGCGATTGCTAGTTGTTTAAGCCACTACAGACCTCCATCACAGCTCGGTCGTATCAGCGGCTTAATGGTGCGTTCTAGTAGATATGTTGAGCTGCAACCGAGTTCCTCAACACCGGGTCTCAACAGCTGACGGTGCTCCATGGTGCTCCGTCCAAAACTCGCTCCGTCAGGTCAGCGGTAGTTCGTGGTTCACTTATTCAAGAATAGGTGACTTTGAGCCGGGGAAAGAGCACCATGTGCTGCCGGTCATTTCGGCGGAGATTACGGTTAACTAAGTAATGAAACGACTAGTTAAGAAAATAACCAATATTAGCCTCTGTCGCTGCCATGTTGTTTGTGTATCTCCATGGCAAACGCGCGGGGGGAGGGATGGGCCCATTCTGAACTACGGGAGCCCAGATGGGACCGTCGGCGAATGTTAAGGAGAAAAAACAACACTCGATTGGGGGGCCCCTGGTGGCCCCAAGCAGCCGCTTAGTTCGCTTATGCCTCGGGCCGGCGCTGCATGCTACATTTGTCACGTATCAAAACGTACACGGACCATACTGTCTATGACACGGACCATCACCACACACTTTACACACACTAGCTAGCTAGCTACTTACTGAAATGTAACGTTAGCTAGCTAGCTAGTTGAGTAACGTTATCATCACCACAGCTGCTCATGCACCACAGATAATGGCACTGTCCCAAGACTCGTCGTCTGTCTAGACCACACCACGAGCTTTTCTGTAATGTCACTCTTCCTCGGATCAATTTGTCAACTCTGTAACGTTAGCTACTGACTGAATGTTCTAAAATTGTAGCTAGCTAGCTAGCTAATGAAGTCACTTTTTCTGAAATTGTTCTAATCCAGGAGAGTTTACTCCTCTTTTACACGCTGTTCAACTAACTAGCTAGATAAATCGCGTTAATTCAATTCACCGTCTTCTTCCATAACTATAAACTAATAATAAAGCACGACTAATATTTTTGCATCGTGCGTTTATTTTGAAAGGACTTTACTGGCTACTCAAATGACTCCCGGAAGTTTTTGTTTCCTCACCTGTCAGTTCTGGCACGGTGCGAGAGTCCAGCCTCGTCTCTTTGTTTTTCTCCGAGAAAGAGGTCTTCTTTTCTCAAAAATAAATGCTAATCCCGTGTGGTCAACTGACACCTAATTGAGGACAGCATCTAACACGGTTAGTGAGAGTCGAGAGTGAAACATAATCGACTGCTTTTGCTTCACCTCGCCAGAAGACGTTAGCTGAGAGCTAGCTAACTGTTATCATCAACAGATCGATCATTTAAATCTCGGAATCTGGTGATACATATTGTGTGTGTCTCGTGGTTAGTGTTTGGTAATTGTGTTATGTAGCTAACGTTATTCTGAAACATATTTCAGGACTGCCTGTCAATGTGTTTTGTCTGATGTCAACAGAGGGTTCACGGAAGCTAACACCGTATCGTTAGCATCATGTACAAACGAGATATTGTTTACATCCCAATTATGGTTGCTTTTGAATGCCTCTCTGAACTAAGTGAGGTCTATCCGTTGCTGATATTACCCTGTTAGCCGTTAGCTCTCATATTTTATCGAGGGAAGTCTTAACGAAATGACGTCGCTATCCGTGCCTTGTTTTGGATTCACGTTGACTTTCGTTTTGACTTGCTGGGGTCGATTTCGGTTTCATACCATTTTCTAAAGTCTTCCTTTAAAGTAAGCGGCTCTGCGTTTGTGTTTTACATGGTTTGTATCAATGGCATGGACCTAAGTGCATGTCCAGTTATTCTCCTGAAACTTATTTTTCTAAAAGCTTAGTCCATCAGTGTTAAAAACGTGGCTTCTAGTGTTTGCTGCATCATTGCATGCTGACATCATCAACTAGCGTTAGCTGCACTGTCTCTGCTGCTCTCTGAGCTACTCTTAACAGAAAGGATCAAGGAGGGTGTGGGGTTTCGGTTAGTTTTAGGCTACCGCTGTGTCTGTCCAGGAAGCTTGGCTGGACTGTTTACATTCTTGCTGAGAGTCACTTGGTATGTATCACAGGTGTAAGGGAAATATGTGTCCACCTGGGTGTCATCAACAGATCCTGACCTCTGGCTAGTGAGCCCTTTTTCTTGAGAACAATAACTGAAAGAAACAACCCTGACCAGAGGGAAAGAACCGATGCAACGTATAAAGAGAGAGACCAGCTTCCCATCAGTGTGCATATTACAAACTAACCTTTGTCTTGTGTACCGTGCCCTGAGCATTAAAAGTGTGAGAATACTGTACGTTTTTTTTGTCTCGTAAGAATGGCATTACAAAATTGCCACCATACAGGTCTGTAACAACAGGTCACTGTTAAACTCTTTTCTCCTCTGTACATGTGTACAGTCAAATTGTACCTTTTTGTATTTAACACTTTATAACATATTTTCCCACAAATAATGTGGTTTTGTATGCACAGTATGTTATTATATGGGAAGAGGCCATGGATCCTACAGTGGATACAAATATCACAAATTGCAGAACTGCCAATTTGTCTTCACAGCAGCTATATAGATCTCACATAGATCTGACATTGCCACTGACACCCACTGCACATGCTGATGTTTTCACACATTTAAGCTCATCTTCAATATTCATATTTAAAATAAATAAATTAAAAAGGTCAAATAGACTGTTAAAATAGCCAAAGCCACAGGACTAAAGTTTGGTGGAGGTTGAGTCAACTTTGCACAAGAAAGATATGTATGTAAGGTTGGCCTGATGCAGTTTGAGGCCTATCTCAAACAGTGTAGACACACCTAGAATCACCTCTAGACCTTTTGCTAAACTCTTGCACGAAGTAATGATGAAGCAAAACGCACCTGTCGAACCAAAATCTGAGCATTTTGCGAGTCTTTCTTTGTGTGTCAACCATAAACTGTATATTTTGATCGATTTTTGATAAAAATACAAAGACAGATTTTTGTATTGTTTGGCATATATTGGTAAATACGTGCGCAATATGACTGGGGATGTGATCTAAAAGGGTTAAAATGTATTTTTTATTTCATCTCCACTTCAAGATTAGGACAATTGAAAAAAAGGGTCTACAGTGTGTAAACCCCATCAAATTTAAAACTGAAACTGCCTATATCCAGACCAACAATGTATAGGAACCTTAAAGCATTGTGCTCAACTTCTTCTTTACATACCTTTACACAGGTTTGGTTTTTAAAATACTGCTACAACAAACTAGTTTCTTCTGAGATATGATCAATGTTGAATCTGATCCGATTTATCTTGAATCCCCTTCATTTTATTGCATTTGTTCTAAGTTAAACACTTCACCTCTGGCAGCTCTTTCATTTTGTAAATGTCTCTTGCATACAGGAAGTGATGCATTGTACATTTCCTGCAGCAAGTGTCATCAACCAAACAAAGTTACAGCACTGGGACACTGTTTGGTGGCAGTCTGCTCTGTGGGATATATTAGTACAAACCATAGCGATGGCCAACTATCCCCTAACATGTTACAATAATGTACAGAAACTAGCTACAAAGATACTTAAAAAGCCAATGTTTTGTAAACACGAGGCAATACAAATGCTTTATAATAGTTGAAGGTGCTAACTTAAGTTGTAAAACTATTTGCATAGTAAGAAAACATAGCACTACTTGTTCCCACAAGATAACATGGGGTCATTGTCTATCTTGACTGGGGCTCGAGGACAAAACATGCGTCTCTCTAACCAGATAGAGGGGACGCCATCGAGTCTGACGAGATAGAGGAGACAACATTTAAACTGACAAGATGGACAATTGACGACATTAAATTCTGTTATGATTGTATTTCACACATAAATAAGCTACTGTTTGAGGCTGACGGCAGTCACTTTCTGTACTTGTGCTGTGAGTACTGTAAACTGATTCTACTTGCAAGTAAACTAAACTTTATTAGAACTTCAGTGGTTCCTGTCTATTGTTGATAATGTATTTATTCTAACAGATCCCCAGGTCTTCTATCTGCTACAGAGTAGGCCTGTGCAGGCATGGAGCCCCTGGCAGTGGATGATGACATTTGCATCCTTAAACATGAGACGGCCTACACCGGTGCTGGCGAGAGTCCTGTATCAGTGTGCGCCGGCGATGAATCGGTTGCTTCCCACTTCGCCCTGGTCACGGCCTATGAGGACATCAAGAAGAGGCTGAGAGACACAGAGCGAGAGAATACCTTGCTGAGGAAGAGGGTTAAGCAGCTGGAGGATAAGGTATATATGTAAACGAATTGGTGATGATGTTGGGAGAGAGGCAAGATAGAGATAATAGCATGAGGAGAAGGACGTAAACGAACATATTACTTATCCAGATGGTTTAGAAAGGATGTGCCATTGACAGAAATGAATGAAAACAGTTTTTTTTTTTTTCCTGGACATCAGAATTATGGACAAACACAAAATAGTCAGCGAAAGTTTCGTAAAAGTCAGCCTATTCAACTGCAAAATATTTGCCTTTGAGAGAGTCTGCGTGCCAGCATCATTAATAGTGTTGGCGTATAGTCAAAGCTACAAAACAATGAGAAATAAATCTGCTCTGTCTAAAAACAGAGAGGGGGTCTGGAAAAGTATGGTATTGCCAAACAATGTTTTGGAGCACTACACTTGGCTCCTGAAATTGGATAAAAAAAAAAAAAAAGAAGAATGGAGTACAATCCAGAGAGAGCTATTTAAAAAGGAAGGGTCCTAATACAGACGTAAGTGAAATAAGTGAAAATGCTGCACAACACATGGGCAGAGTTGCCTCTCTAGAAGTGTCTGATTTCTTCTTATCAGCTTCAGTTTTATCTTCTGCAGCATTTGGCCCATCAAGACAGGATGTGGTGGGAGGAAAGTAACCGACCACAGATGTGTGAATTAAATGAAATAGATCTCCCCCCTCTTCTCTCCGTGTGTTTTATCTATCTCCACTGTAGCTCTTCAGGCCAGAGGCTCCTCCATCAGAGGGTCCCCAGTACGTGAACAAGGCCTTCAGCGCTTACCGAGGTATCTATATAGAGAAGGAGGACCTGCAGATGGAGCTTAACAAACTGGTGCGTTTACTGATTGAATTTTCCTCAAACTGACTAGACCCTCGCACAAAAGATCAAGTATGTTGCAAACCTGAAAACACTGCATATGTTTAAGTGTAAGACGAAGTGTGAGAATAACATTTTTGTAGCTAATTCTTCTGCTATAATTTTGCTTTAAAAACTTAAATAGAAACACCAAGCTTATGATATCATTACACATAAATACAGCGCCGATCGTACCCCTCTAACTCACCGCCTCCTCCCGTTCTCTGTCAGAAAAAGGAGAAGAGTGATAGTGAGAGGTTGCTGACGGATCAGCTCCAGGCCAAAGAGTTGGAGCTGCTTCAGCTGAAGACGGAGATGGAGACCAGCCAAGGTACAGGCAGAGCACACAGGGATGCTACTACTCATCTAACAGCCAAACAGTACTCTAAAGACTGTGTGAACAATGGAATTCATTTGATGCTCGGACAAAACACATACAGCTGTATACATTTGCTTCACACAACAAAAGGAAAAGAAATCCTCTAACTTAAAGTGCTCATAATATGCTAATTTTCAGGTTCATAATTGTATTTAGAGGTTATATCAGAATAGGTTTACATGGTTTAATTTTCAGAAAACACCATATTTTTGTTGTACTGCACATTGCTGCAGCTCTTTTTTTTCACCCTGTGTGTTGAGCTCTCTGTTTTAGTTACAGAGTGAGGCATCGCACTTCTGTTCCATCTTTGTTGGGAGTCGCACATGCGCAGTAGCTAGGTAAGGACTACTAGCCAGTCAGAAGCAGAGTGTGAGGGAGTGCCACGCTAGCAGCTAGGCGAGCATTATAACGTGTGTTACAAAGTGACCACGTTTGTCTCTGAAGTAAAGGCTGGACTACAATAGAGCTGTTTGGAGCAGTTGGTGAACAGTGTTTTCTCTTGGAGATGGTAAGTCCCTTTGGGGTGGACTTTGGGCTTTTTCACTTTGTAAACCTATTGAATGCACAAAAAAGACATATAACACAATAAAGGAAAGGGGAAAAGCTAAAAATCATAATATGAGCACTTTAAGTGAGATGATTATTATACATTTATATTTTAAAAACTGCTACTCTGTAAAATCTGAAGTGTGACATGTAAAACCAGGGGTGAAAAGTAGTTAACTACATTCAAGTCCACACATCAAAAAGAAAAGAAAAACTGAATTTCCCCAAGATGGATCAATAAAGTACACCTTCAAGTACAGCTACACATTTGATGCCAGGATTTGGTACTTGTTGCTACGGATACAATTTAGTCGGTACCAAAATAGGTATGGAGGTTGAACACTCATTACTACAACCAACACACATTACCAAACTACAGCACCACTGTTGGTGTTGAAATAAGGCTGCTGAAAATATCGGAGAAAAACAACAAGTACTGTACTCAAGTACAGTCTTCTTGAGATACTTGTACTTGAGTATTTCCTTTTTACACTGCTGGATACTTCTATCACACTACATTTCAGAGGGTATTACTGTACTTTATTTATGTGACAGCTGTACTGTAGTTACTAGAGACTTTTCAAATCAATATTTTACATACAAAATCTGTGATAAACTGATATGATGCTTTTTGTAGATTTAACTACCCAAAAACATAGAAATTAGCTCTACCTCGACTAGCTACAACATTGAAATACTGTTAACACATAAATGCAATGCATCAATTAAAATAATCCAGTAATGTGTATATTTAAAATATATACATTTTGCTGATTATAATTTGTACTCAAGTAAAATTTGAATGCAGGACTTTTACTTACAATAGAATATTTTTTACACTGCTGTATTTCTACTTGTAATTACAGAGGATCTGAACCCAACATTGTGTAAAACCATTGTATTAGCTTTACATATTAAAGTGTATTGCTCTGTAGTTAACTGCATTACCGTATCTTACCAAGTAACTGATTCATTGTAAATACAATTATTATACAGCAAAATTCACTATCATTAATGTCTCTTTTCTACCAAATGGAAAAAAATTAACACTTAACACATGTTTTTGTATTGTGTGTGTCCAGTGATGAAGAGCCTGAACAGCCCTCAGGACTACTGGCAGGTGGACAGGGTCAGCACTGAGCTAAAGATCCACAAAATGCAGGAGGAGCTGGAGAGGGTGACACTGGAAAACAGTAGGCTGCTGGAGAGAAGTGGGGTAAGTGAAGGTGGGAAGAAGCAGTTGAAAAGAAAGGAGAGGATAATAAAAAATAAAAAAAAGCACAGAGAAAAAAAGGGGTAAGATAAGAGGGACTCTTGGAGAGATGTGGCGTAATTAGGAGAGGAAAAGGGAAGAGCAGAGCTGTTAGGGCAGAGCGAGACAGTGGGACACTGGGAAACAGTAGTGGAGAGAAGTGGGGACTGAGAACAACAGGCAGGGGTGGATTTGCTTGAACTTAAACAGTGGAAAAATGAATTGCTGAAGGATGAAAGAGAGAAACAAATAGAAAAGGGAGTATGGGTTGAAGGAGAGCGTAGTTATGCAATAATGAAAACCACAAAAAATACTAAATACAACTTCAGACACCACCTCCACTGTCTATTTTGCATAACTTAACTCTGTTTTAGGAGGAACCCCTTGGCCTTAACGGACCAGACTTGGACCAGACCTGTGACGCAAAGTATAATACAAGGTATAGTGTTTTATGAATATCATTTAAGAGTGGCTGCCAATTCAGATTCAGATTTTATTTATTTACACATCATGATATGGAGTACAAACATAAAAAAACAGCGGTACAAAGGTAAATAATCAGAATAGATCTTTAGCACAAACTGTGCCCAACCCTCCTTTCAGTGACCGAACATGACAAAACAAATAAGCACTGTTGCGGTGGTAAATAAAATGATGATCCTTCAGTTGGTGATAGTCATCATAAGTAACCATCAGTATAAACATTAGAGAAATAAAGTGTTCATCATTGTTTTTCTTACTTGCATTTGCTTCTAACGCAGCTCCTCAGTTGGAATTTATTTACCCTAATAAAAACTCCAGATACCTCAAAGTTAACTGCAGTAACTAAAGTAGCAGTCTTTTTAATACAGGAGGCTGCAAAATTCACGTTGTCCTATCAAAATGTCCATGTTTGATCACTTTTTGCTTTCTGACAGCTTGTGAATGCAATGCGTTCCATGGGCACTTAAATGCAACACATGGAAGACATTTCCAATCTATGTTTTCAACTGCAAATCTAACAAATATAATGACTTCAAATGATTTGGTTTTACATCATACATACATACATGTTGAATTAATTCAGATGTTTCCTAGAAAATAAGTATATGCGTAGTTTATGGTGTTCATGTATTCTAGCTTAAAATAGCGCCTGTAAACATTTGTAAGAAAGTTACAAGACGTGACACAAGGAGCAAGTTTGGGACAAATGTTAGGTGTATTGTTACACACAGGATGTGATGTCACTGTTCTCCACCGCATGGTGTCTGCTGGTGTTGTAATTCTACCTTTTGGCCACCAGAGGAGGGTGCAGCTTTATACATTTTAACTTATAACAGCCTATGATATGCATATCAACTCAGAAGTACCTGAACTGTATACATGATCACCACCAACTAAACCCTTAACACTTGCCAAAAGCAAATAGTTCAAATTTGCACTTCAGTGTTTTGATGGATACAAGGTCTATAGCATATGGAATCGCCCTCCACCTACCTACTGTTTCAGTGAAGATAATCTCCTTTTAAATTAGCATCTCCTCACAATTCATGGAGAAAATTCTATTTGTGGTGTATGCATCGTGCATTATAATTGTTTCACGTGTCAACGATTTTCAGAGGTTAGTTTTTAGCAGCACAAAAAGCTTGAGTTTTTCCTGTTTTTCTTTGTTTTTGTTATTCTTATATAATATATACAGTATCTCACAAAAGTGAGTACACCCCTCACATTTTAGTAAATATTTCATTATATCTTTTAATGGGACAACACTGAAGAAATTACACTTTGCTACAATGTAAAGTATTAAGTGTACAGCTTGTATAACAGTGTAAATGTAATGTCCCCTCATGCCCATGCCAATCTCTAGGTATGGTGAAGGGTATGTGATGATGTGGGGCTATTTTAATTCCAAAGGCCAAGGGAACTTTTATTGCCAGTGGTTTAGACATTAATGGCTGTGTGTTGAGTTATTTTGAGGGGACATTACATTTACACTGTTATACAAGCTGTACACTTAATACTTTACATTGCAGCAAAGTGTAATTTCTTCAGTGTTGTCCCATTAAATGATATAATGAAATATTTACTAAAATGTGAGGGGCGTACTCACTTTTGTGTAGGGCTGGGAACCGAACGTCGATACTTTTATGGCACCGGAAAAAATAAAATTAAAAAGATTATTTATCTTTCGGTGCCAAATTTCTTTTCCAAAAGCATCTGATCGCGTAAGCGCAAGCTTATCTGTCCTCTCAGCATGTTGACACAGAGCGGAGCTCCGACCGACACACAAACACATACACACACACAAGGAGAGGTGCGGACGGAGTAAACTGTCTGCAGTTTTGTTGAAGTCACAGAGAGTCACGGTTGGTTTCAAGTGTGGTTACAGTTTTTTTAAAACTTCACGCAGACAGCGTTTGCTGCGATATGATATTAATGGCGAGCCGAAAGCGGTCGCGGTGCTGTTGATGTTACACTTCCTCTTACTAGACAAGTAGGCAGAACGGTGGTTTCTCTGCCCTGATGACTGACTGACAGGCTGAGCTTGCAAAGCAAGGCACTTTTAATAATGTTACTCTGAGTGAGCAGTTTGACCAGAATTTTTTAATTTTGATAACTGTTTTGATTCACAATTAAAGTGGAAAATAAAAGCTTTGTGTTTAATGTATTTTTGTTGATGTTGAAATGGATTTTTAAACATATGGTATCAAAAAAGTATCGTTAGGAACCGGCATCGAAACTGAGGTATCGAAATTGGCACCGGATCGAAAGATTTTGAACGATGCCCAGCCCTACTTTAGAGAGAGAGAGAGAGAGAGAGAGAGAGAGAGAGAGAGAGAGAGAGAGAGAGAGAGAGAGAGAGAGAGAGAGAGAGAGAGAGAGAGAGAGAGAGAGAGAGAGAAAATATATATGTGTATATATATTGTATGTATGTATATATATATATGTGTGTATATATGTGTGTGTGTGTATATATATATATATATGTGTGTGTGTGTGTGTGTATATATATATATATATGTGTGTGTGTGTATAATATATACACACACACACACACACACACACACACACACACACACACACACACAGACAGGTGTTTGAAGTTAACGCTAAATGTGAATACGTTTGGCATCTTTCCATAAGTTGTGGATAGGACAGTTTTGTTGGTTTTGCCTTTAAAAAACACTTTTTTTTTCTTTGTACTGCAGCTGATGCTTCTGGGTGCTTTAGCATTTAATCCATCAATACACTTTGTTCTTTTTGTGTCAAGAATGGCATCATTGTTAGTGTAGGGAAGTGTTTTTCCTTTGCAAGTCTCTGAAATATAGCCTAAATGTGCCTTATGTTGCTGTGAAACTCCTCTGTGGTTTTAAATCGGCACAATTGGTTTTGTTAAATGCATCAGCAAAGAAGAATTACAGTTATCACAAAGAAACAAGCCTCTTTAGGAATTTCTGTAATATGCTAAATAGATTAGGTTTCTATGATAGTATATCCTACAAACGTTGACCAAATTAAAGTCTTGCCAGTTTTACATCCTGGGATGTCAACAAACATGAAGAATTGCACAAAATGCCTTCCTTTTTAGAGTAAGTACAATAATAGCAAGGATATGTGAAAACTGTGAGCTGCAGTATGCCACACAGCTTGTGATCTGCACCACACCAGATCTTTTCTGACAGTTTGATGTTTCTACCAACACAGGCTGCCTAGATACACAGAAATCCCTTAAACAGAATATTTGTTCTCCTGCAGGGAGAGGAGCATTCAGCAGACCTACGAGTCTTTGCGCTGCGAGGTCACTCGTCTCCATTCAGAGCTGAAGCACCAAACAGGCCTGATTAGGAAACTCAGGCCACTCATCAGTGAGACAAGACAAGGTGAGACACACACACACACACAGACATGTGGGCGCACTCAGGGTTGTGCCATTTGTTGCTGTATATTTTAATACAAATCATTCCAATCTTAATTTCTGTGCTTGTGTCAGTATATGTGATAATCCAACAGCACTGCTCCCCTTCTGCCTTTTCACACCTCCTCAGCTCCAGTGTACACAGCTCGGAAAGCATCCTGTATCTCCTACACACCCTCATAGCAATTTGAAATCTTTTTTTCAGGTTATACATATCTTCCAGACTAGTAATACAAATTCTGCTTTTACTTTAAGGGCCCAGGTAATTATTCAATTCAGTTTTAGACAATTTCCTTTATGAAAAAGGATGGGTTTTTATTCTGCTGTAAAATATATGAATCTTTGTCAACTTTGCACATACTAGTGCCATATTCATAAATGTCAATCAACCTGTACTTTTGCCTCTCTGTAATTAGCCTGCTGTACCTCTGATTTCAACCTGATTGTAGTCGAGACTTTGAGAAGCTCCAATCTCTAGAGAAGCTGTCTGTACCCCACTTTAAAAAATGTAAAATAAACTTTGCATAGTCCCTAACACTTTTATAAGGCTTTCAATGTGAAAGGTTTTAGTGACATAAAGATTAGGGCTGCACAATATATCATTTTTTTTTTAATCATCAACTGGCGCAATATTAACATCGCGAAAGGCTGCGACATACCGCGAAAGACAGATTTTTTTGTTGAAACAATATCAGTAGAAAACTGCACTTTATAATGTTAACTTTCATTCTTTTTTTTAGTGGTGCCTTTTTATATTCAATTCAATGTTCAATTTGTTCAATAAAAGAATGTTAGAAATGATTTTCTTTCATTTGTTTAAAATTCAACAAGCAATGTGTTGTATCTTAGCAGAATACTGAAAGCAGCAGAAATGCAGAACTGAGTACACTTCAATGTCAGTTTATTTATCGCAAGTAGTATCGTTATCGCGACATTCAACAACGTTATTGCATATTTTCCTCATATCGTGCAGCCCTAATAACAATTATGCTGGACTAGACTGGAAACTGAATGATAAGCATAATAAAATTTGAAGTTGAAAACTATAGTTAGAGATTGTATAACCACACTAAGTTTATCATAGCCGACCTGAAGAAGTGAAATAAATATAAAACCTATTTAACCAGTCTGACATTGGAAAATGGGCCTTTGACCTGAGTGTCAGTTTTATGTGCACTTCACGTATAGTGGCTGGAATTCAAGCCTTGCTTCTCGACACAGGAACTAATGTGGCTAACATCAGATGAAAGAAGGGGGTTACTACTGCCTCTCTTCTGTTAAGGCAATGGCTCTTCTAAGAAAAAGTACTACTTACTGAGAGTTTTTTTTTTTCCTGCTACTCCTTGTTGCAATCTGTATAAGGGTGTGATAAGACTGTGGATATTATCAAAGTACTCAAACACTTTGATAAAGGACATCATAAAATAGTCTGTTCTGCCTCTCCCTCTGTGATGATGAATTCTACCCTAGGAGAGATTACCTCGGTTGTCAATTCCCTCCGAGTGTCAGAAGAGGAGACTAGGAGGTGAAAATTAGAATGAAATATGGCAAGAAAATAAATCTTGGCCTATTTATTCCACTGAATAACAGGGTAATCCTGTAACTTAGATGAGATAGATGGAGGGAAAAAAATGAAAGCCGGAGTGGTAGAGATGAAGGGGGGGAGGGGCTATGTATTTATTCAGTTAAATTTTGCATCTGTATTCTTCTAATGTTCGTCCTTTGGAATCACTTTAATTCAAATCTTAGACTCAGGAGACCCTCTCACGGAAGAGTAGCGGGGAGGGAGGGAGGGAGGGAGGGATGGATGATGTGTGGATGGAGAGAGGTAGATACAAAAGAGGGAGGGGAAACTCATTTGAACTTTATTATTTTCTCAAAATGTTTTTTTGAAGGCAACACAATAATGTGTGTATGTGCGTGTGAGATTAGGACATCTGATTTGTATACGGATATGCTTTGTATGGAATAAAAGCGTGGCTTAGTTTTTGCATAGAGGTCTGTTTGATTTGTTCTGGTGAACAAACACCTAATTATTATTATTTTGGATATTTACATGGTGCAGAGGTTTTATTGTACGATATGTATGCCTGCTGCACGGCTTGAGATTTTACCTCACGTCTGTTTCTACACGATGAGGCCTATTAACTAGTCAGGGATCAAAAGGCTTGTTGAACGCACCTTTGAATTCTTAAATCTCTTTAGAAACCGAAGTTTAATCCATGTGTAAATAAGTACAGAGGTGCGACAGCGGTGCCAAATACGAAAGGAAAGCTCTTCCAGCTGTTGGAAAAAAGAGAAGATGGCTTCATTTATGTTGGCAGCTTGATATCACAAACACCATGTAGTTTGAAGAAAAAAAAAATCATACACACTAGAGCTGCAAAGATTATTCAATTTATCGACTATCAAATTAATCAGCAACTAGATTTATCGGTTTTAGAAAGAAATAAAAAAGAATCTCTGCTTCTTAAATGTGAATGTTTTCTAGTTTTTTCACTCCTATATGACGGTAAACTGAATATTTTTGAGTCGTGGACAAAACAAGACATTTGAGGACGTCATCTTGGGCTTTGGAAAACACTGATCGACATTTTAAAAAAAAAAAAAAAAAATAAAAAAAAAAAAAAAAAATAAATTAAAAAAATTATAAAAAAAATATTTAATAATTAAAAAAAAATTAATCATTATTTGCCCATAATATCCCTACTATAATAAGAATAAAATGAATAAAAAAAAATGAACTGTAAGTTGAGAAGTAAATGTAAAGTGATATCTATTTCTGACCTATAGCTTTTAATAATGCACATAAGTTTGTCTACAAAATTCAGTATTCATGCCAATTATCAACTCTTCAGACATAAAGAATACATTGCTTTGAATTATCACACCCATAATCTTTTGTGCTCTATCAATGTGTTTACAGTTGCAGTTGAAGTGCACTCAAATTGAACTGTATGCCAAATATTAAGGTAGTGAAAAGCTTTTTTTTTTCATTTTTCCATTCTTTTCAGCCATACAATAACTTTGTCTAAATAAATTATTGTATAAAATATTTTAAAAATATGAATTAGGAATCTATGATCAAAGAATAAGTAAAAAAAAAAAAGAAACAAGAATCTGACAGAGCATCCAGTGTCACCTTTTAGCAATGGACAGGTTGTGTGGTGTCTTTGCCCTCTGTTAGACCATGTCCCCATATCATCACAGTGAAATTAGTATTATCATTACCAATTGGAAGGATAGTCAAAATATTGTTTTGTATTTCTTGGAAATACAATGCAAACATTAGCAGATCTCATAAGCAACTTTATGTGCCTTTTGCTCTCATCTTTCCTCCCTGTCTCCTCCTACCGTCCCACCCCTCCGTCTGTCTCTAGCTGCCTCCACAGTTCCAGTCCAGTGTCTGGACGACGTGGAAAAGAACAACCACCGCGCAGTTCCTCGGGCGTCAGTGCCTCACCCCCCTAGTGCCCCCCCACTCCCCTCGTGCTCCGGCCGCCCCTGCCCCCCTGCCGGCGGCCCGTCAGGCGCCATGCTGCCGGACAGCCTGCGGGAGGACTGCTGGTACAACGGGCCCTGGCCCTCCCAGAGCTGTTCAGGAGAGGCTCTGGTTGGCAGCGACACGTGCTCGGTCGTCCTGCCCCCGCCTCCCCTGAACCAAGCCTCCCTGGATGACAGCTCGCGCTCCTTCCCCAGCCCCCCCAAACCCAGTGATGCCATGTTCTGGGAGGGACACTCCGCTGCATCCAACTCCTCATCCTCAATCGGAAACTGCAGTCCCAGGAGCCCCCCCAATGCCGAGTGGGCCAAGCCCTATTGAGGGGAAACTTCGATGGGAGAATAGATGATTAAATAGTGTGTAACTGGATGGAAAATAAACGAATGGATGAATGAATGGACTCTCCAACCCTGCCACATAGCTACCACCTAACCTGCCTTAAGTTGATAAGACCACTCCTCTGGGCTGGACTGCACTGGACCTGCTCGTTGCGGGAGCTAATTGAGGCCAGAGGAGGCCTTTTTTGGAGGTAAAGACTGTTATCTCTGCACACCGCATCGGTGAACATATCGGACTTTGCAGAGGAACATTTAATGAGCAGAATAAATAGTTTGTCGGTGTGTACGCGTCCTTGTATGCACAT
Organism: Perca fluviatilis; assembly: GCF_010015445.1. Classification (NCBI taxonomy): domain Eukaryota; kingdom Metazoa; phylum Chordata; class Actinopteri; order Perciformes; family Percidae; genus Perca; species Perca fluviatilis. The sequence continues at coordinate 14,148,533 of NC_053118.1, read as the reverse complement.
GCATAGGTGTGTGCAAGCATGCATACAAGCAGTTTTATTTCTGTGTGCATATACACACGTCAAACAGAGTGTGCCTGTGTGTGCAGATCAGTGTGTGGGCATCTTTCGCCAGCCTGTATCTGTATATTGTCATAATAAATCTAATAGGGCTCAAAGGGCCGCTTTCTCCATTCCCTGTGGCCAGTGATCACTGGGGCCACAGCATCGTACTAGGATTTGTAAAACTGTACTCTCTCCAATGCAAGTCTTTATACATTTGATCGCTGTAAAGTATACAAGGTATGTAGTCCCATGTATGTCTCATGATCATGTAAAGGAGATGAGTAGGTATGAGGTCTTGATGTGATTGTTTTTGTACTGTGACGAAGGACATAAAGTAACTGTAGGATAATCAGATTCTTTGTCCGAAATTATAACAGCTACCAAATGGCATCTTTTTTTTTTTTCTTCTTCTCAGAATTATTTTTGTTAAGTCCTTATGGATCAATATCAAAGTAGGCTGTCAATCTACCAATGCTTACCAAATCATTTTTGAGAATGCACTTACAGTATTTGGATTTTTAAGGATATTGCGTAGTGAGTAGCAAATTATTTTTCATTTAAAAACGTTCTTGCTTGAAATAAACCACTGCACCCTCACTGGCACCAGAAAAAGTGTTGACTTCAAAACTCAAGCCTCAACCTTAAACCTGCTGGTTATCACACGTTTAATTCTCTCAGAACTACCGTCAGACAGTACCTCTTGTGTTGTTTTCTTTTCTCGGTTGTAAAGGGACATGTAAGATGTAAGGCTGTGCGTTGTTGGATGTTTTTAAATGTGAAGCACTCGCGGAAAAGGCTTCACACACTGATTAAGTTGGAAACCTGCGGAGATTTTGAATTCTAGAAAATGTATCTGAACTCTGTACTGTGCTGATGTTAATCTATGGTACATTTGTTTTGCAGTATGAGGCAGGTTGTTGTGTGTGTGTGTGTGTGGGGTAGTTTCTCTTTGAATTCTCTTTTTAAGTCACATGATTATAAACAACCGAATGATGTACAAAATAAAACACAATTATGCGTAGAATACAAAGATTCCCAGAGGGAAGAATGTGCATATCTGTATAAATGTATATGGTGGGCTTCAGTACTCTGCCAAACGCGGTTTTGCACTCCAAACCATAGGCTTTGTTGTTTTTCTCCCCCACCCCTTCTGATGTGTATAAGAGCTTTCTGCGATGGCGGCAAGACTACAAGTCTATTAACTTGAAGAAATGTGAGCTGTGACTTGACAATTAGGTGCACAAAGCACAAAGGCCCTTGGTTGTTTCTTCAGTCTGTTTCAAAACTGTGGTCTTATTGTTCATTTTTAAGAAATGTTATTTTACAGCAGTAGTTTCATACTTCTGTAAACTATTTGCAAACCAAAATGCAATGTACAGTAGATATGGATTATATTTTAGATTTACTGCACTTCAGACTGTTTGTAAATATGATCAATTAAACGAAGGAAAAGGAAGTGACTGTCTTGCTGTGTTTTTACTCAGTTTAGCAATACGGTTCTGTTGTTCAATTTAATCAAACTGGACGCTTTGGCATATCATTCAACTTTACAGTTGAAACCAGCAATAACTTTTTTTTGGCTTCTTGTTCTTGTAGACTCCTAGTATTTATTTATTTTTTTACACTTAATGTCTCTATAACAGAACAATTCCATCACAAGGCATCCATAATACTACTGCTGAAACTATGCATCAACTAGCAGAGTCTCAGATGTTAGCAGCTAAAAGTCACGTAGCCATTAAAAATAGAGAGAGCAATCAAAGTTCTTAAATGACCAGCTTTTGAAAATGCCCTGAATTGAAATTGAATTTTTCAACTGTGTACCGCTATGATATACAGTACTGTGCAAAAGTCTTAGGCAGGTGTGAAAAAATGCTGTAAACTAAGAATGCTTTCAAAAATCTAAATAATGATTGGTTATTTTTAACAATTTACAAAATGCAAAGTGAGCGAAACAAAAGAAAAATCTAAATCACATCAATATTTGGCGTTACTACCTTTTTGTCTTCAAACCAGCATCAATTATTATTATTATTATTATTATTATTATTATTATTATTATTATTGGTACACTTGCAAAAAGTCAGGGATTTTGTAGGATTGTAGTCCGGTGTATGATCGTCCAATTACACCAAACAGGTGCTAATGCTCATCAATGTCACATGTAGTTTGAAACACAGTCATGAACTGAAACAGAAAGAGCTGTGAAGGAGGCTTAAAACTGGGTGAGGAACAGCTGAACTCTGCTACCAAGGTGAGGTTGTGGAAGACAGTTTTATGTCACAGGTCATGAACTATGGCAAGACTGAGCACAGCAACAAGACACAAGGTAGTTATACTGCATCAGCAAGGTCTCTCCCAGACAAATATTTCAAGGCAGACTGGTGTTTCAAGATGTGCTGTTCAAGCTCTTTTGAAAAAGCACAAAGAGACCAACATGGCATCATGACTTCGCGTAAACATACACGCCACTTTCCTAAAGCCAAATGACGTGTTATCTGTACACACTTTGAGCTATCTACGTGTATATCTATGCTGTAGCGGATGTAAACATACGCGCCACGTTGGCGTTGCCACGTTGGCGTTGCCACGTTGGCGTTGCCACGTTGGCATTGCCACGTTGGCGTCTTATTGCGAGAAGGTGCCGTGCTATCGCGAGAATGTCGTCACACGCGTGTACAAAAAAAAAAGGCTTTAGTAACACAAAAAACGACAAAAACACGACGGTGACCAACGTAGGAAAATAAATGGTTGGGTTTAGGAAGAAAACATTGGGAAAGCTTAAAAAAAAACAAAAAACAAAAAAACTTAATAAACGCCACAAGCGGGACGCGATCACGGCTCTCCTGGGTGAAAGTCCTGTGTAACTAACCTCCCTCCGCGGACTTCCATCCTTATATACTACTCGCTACGGCGATAATTCACACATAATGTAGGTCAATAGAGGCCAAACGGCGTTGATAAACATGCTAAAAAGCGATTATACGTCTTGATAACACGCCAAAATGGCATACGGATTGGCTTGTCATTCATACGCCACTTAATGAGATCAGTCTGAAGAAACGGGCAACGTTGAGGATCGTAGACGCAGTGGTTGACCAAGAAAATTTAGTGCAGCAGATGAAAAACACATCAAGCTTATTTCCCTTCGAAATCGGAAAAGATGTCCAGCAGTGCCATCAGCTCTGAACTGGCAGAAACCAGTGGGACCCAGGTACACCCATCTACTGTCCAGAGAAGTCTGGCCAGAAGTGGTCTTTGTGGATGAGTTGCGGCCAAAAAGCCATACCTCCGACATAAAAACAAGGCCAAGTGACTCAACTATGCACGAAAACATAGGAACTGGGGTGCAGAAAAATGGCAGCAGGTGCTCTGGACTGATGAGTCAAAATTTGAAATATCTGGCTGTAGCAGAAGGCAGGTTGTTCGCCGAAGGGCTGTAGAGCGGTACAATAATGAGTGTCTGCAGGCAACAGTGAAGCATGGTGGAGGTTCCTTGCAAGTTTGGGGCTGCATTTCTGCAAATGGAGTTGGAGATTTGGTCAGGATTAATGGTGTCCACAAAGCTGAGAAATACAGGCAGATACTTATCCATCATGCAATACCATCAGGGAGGCGTCTGATTTGCCCCAAATTGATTCTGCAGCAGGACAACGACATATGGCAAACATACAGCCAAGGGCATTAAGAACTATCTTCAGCGTAAAGAAGAACAAGAAGTCCTGGAAGTGATGGCATGGCCCCCACAGAGCCCTGATCTCAGCATCATCCAGTCTGTCTGGGATAACATGAAGAGACAGAAGGATTTGAGGAAGCCTACATCCACAGAAGATCTGTGGTTAGTTCTCCAAGATGTTTGGAACAACCTACCAGCAGAGTTCCTTCAAAGACTGTGTGCAAGTGTACCTAGAAGAATTGATGCTGTCTTGAAGGCAAAGGGTGGTCACACCAAATACTGATTTGATTTAGATTCCTCTTCTGTCCATTCACTGCATTTTGTTAACTGATGAAAAGAAACTAACACTTCCATTTTTGAAAGCATTCTTAGTTTACAGCATGTTTTTGTCATACCTGCCTAAAACTTTTGCGCAGTACTGTACATATCATTCATGTTTGATCGAATTAAACAGAGGATGTTGAAGGTTTATCTGGAAAAAATGCATTCATGTTTGGTCTCATTTACCACTGATGCACTGTACTGCTACTGAATATTTTTATTTACAATGTCACAATTCATTGCATATGTCACATTACCACACATGGTTCATTGCTTAGTCAGAGCTCTCGTACATATAGTGCATGAGTGTCTCTTGGAAAAAAAAATTTGTTAAAGGAGGCCTTCTACTTTCTTGTGCAGATGATTTACCAGAACTGTTGGCCCAAGCAAAGGCAACAAACAGGACTCTTCATTACCAAAGACACACAGACACAACAAAGTGTTCAGCAGATATTGAACATCCCTCAATTTGATCGTACACATCTGAAGCTAAAGCTCTGCACTCTAAAGAAGATCTTCTGGCTTTAGGTACAGGAGGGGACTGTATGATCAGATCAACATATTCTATCAATCAATAAGCTCATTGGTAAATGTAATGCAAATGCTGATAAGAAGATCATGTTGGCCATCTGATGGAGAACATTTTGCAAATATACAGAACCAAAAAATAGACTTTTTTAAATTATATTCCACTCTTGCACACCAAACCAGTTTTAGTCACTCCACATATTTAAATTAAATACACAGGCTTGTGCCTTTAAAATTTATAAGCCCTGCCAGATGACCATGTGTTCTGGGTCTGTAGGAATTGGTGCTGGTTCTGGCTCACACTCTGCACCAGGGAAGTTGTTTGGGTGTCGTGTCATTCATTACATGCTAGTTGGGACTTTTTGTTTCCTGTTCTTTGTTGGGACCCCTGTCCTCTCAAACTCCAGCTTCTCTTGGATGTACTCCTGCTTACACAGCTCGAAGAACGCAGGGTCCTTGTAGCTGGTGGAAGACAGAAGGTACAGTATTTATTTTACAGAATTAATGTAGCCCTGTATGACTCATTTGTATGGTGATTATATGGTTTTGAGGCGACTGAGACTTGATAGACAACAGTTGAGAGTGCGAGGGTGGCTGACAAGAGTGGGTAAGCCCATGCAGAAGATGTTGGTGCGATACCACAGCTTACTGTGCGAGTGCTGAGTGTTGCAGAGGAAATTGCAAAAGACTCACTGTATTGTCAGACATTCCTTCAGTGCTGCATTCTCCTCTCGACACTTAAACACCATTAAGAAACCAGTCTCTTTACAGCAGTGGTTGAAGGCTGGAGGGAGGTAGAGAAGGAAGGCGTTAGAGAGAGGGTGAAATTAGCAGGAAAAGAGGAACAGGTTCAACATGTACACTAGCCTCAAACATATATGTATGAATAGAACTTGCTTAAAATATTTTAAACATCCTACATTTTACCCTATACTATTTGATTCTAGAGTACAAGCCCAGAAAAGAAGACAAGTAGCCACAATTAAACCAAGATGGGCCTCATCTTCGCACTCCACCACAAGAAGGAACCTGGTCTCTCTGGCCCTCTTATCAAACTGAAACCAAGGAATCAACCTAGCTGTGGTCGCCTAGTTTCCACATTGGCTCTTTAGTCAGCCCAGTACCTGCTAGGGCTGTCAATGAATATTCTTAATTTGAAAATATAATCAAATTGTAAAAAAAAAAAGAAGGAAAAATCCATTATCATACATACAGACAATCAAATATGAAAATGTATATTGTGAAAACACAAAACAAAGGCAGCACTACAGGGCTTTTCAAACGGGGAGCGACTGATGCGCCTTGTAATTCAGGCAAGCGGGCAGGTAGGGAGCGCTGGGCAAGCGGAGCGACAAGTGGGCCAAAATCCCGTGAACCTGTCGCGGCCGTGCTCGTCTCACGCACACACCCGCCCGCCGCCAGCGTTGAATTGACAACGGCGACACAAATGAAAAGCCGTTCCACGAGGCTGCGTCAGTGACATTGTGCCCTGGCTACTGGTGTATTCCAGATTAAAACGTGCGAGGTCCTGGTAAATAATGTGTCGAAGACTGAGTCTTCACCTTGTTAGCAAGCTCTTTCTCAAGGCTTTAGTTAGAAAAAGACTGCCCTCCCATGTCCCCTTTCAAACAGCTGACATCATACAGTAATTACCTTTATCAGTGGCATCAGTATGGTTATCACACAGACACTTTCATCAGGATGCAGATGTGAAAAAACCAACTGCAAAACCAATTTGGAGAAGCAGAACAGTGCGACTAATCTAATCAGCAAACGCCTCATCCCTGTCCCATGGTACTAATAGAAGCTGCAGAGGGTTGCCTTTCTGATCGCAGCTGCACCAAAAGGCAAATCTATGAGCCGGGCTTTATGTCAGAAAAGGCCCTCCTAAAGAAAAGTGTGATGCCGCCTTTACTTTAGGCTGTCTTGTTTGCCATTTTTAAAGATGCAGAAGTTTAGTTTGGCAGTTAGTAGAAAAGCAGAAGCTAGGGGCATGAACGTTTAGGGAGACTTGGACCTTTAGAGCAAGATAAAAGGTGTGAACCTCTAATACATAATTACTTGAAACATAACATAAATGTCTTGACTTGAGCAAGATTTATGTATTTCTGAATAATGAAATTAATTAATAATGAAACAGTAACTGTGAAAAAGTATGCAATAGTAGTAGTAGTTGGGGAAAAATTACTTTAAAAAAAAAAAATATTATAATATATATATATATATATATATATTTTGAGTGTGGGGATCCAGACACAGGCTGAATGAATTCAACGTACATCCGAGTAGCTTTCTGCAAACCAAAGCAAAAATATCACAGTAGCCAATGTCAATGTCAGAAGTGGTTGCTCATTAAGTATGTGGGCTGTTTAAACGGTGGATTCTAAAAGACATGCGAAAGTACTGACATGAAGCATCAATGCAAAAGGAAAAATCCCGTCAGGTCAAATAAAACTACAAAGATGTTGCGTACAGGTCAGTAGTACTCGTCAGGTTCAACAACAAAGCCTACAATATACAACTGTGGGCTGTAGAGGCGTGTGGAGACAGATCACACAAGAAAACATACTACTAGATTCTTTTTGTTTTTGTTTTTTTGACTTTCCTTTGTAAAACGCAATCTACACACACATACACACACACACACACACACACACACACACACACACACACACACACACACAAACGCGGGAGCCCAGTGCAGACACAAACATAAAGAATGACATGATAGAGGGCGGACATGGAGGTGTGAAAATGAGTAGGACGAGAAGCTAGTGTGAGGGGGGTTTCCACTACCCACACAGTCACGGTCTGCCCCATCACCTTAGGCTGCATGTGCACCGTTTCCCTGCGTGAGCAGTACACACTGGTTCATACAGGCTGTCATCAGATTTCACAAAACCACATCACCTAGTCATTATCCGGCTGATGTGCTGCGGCTGCAGACAGGGCATATGTGAGCAAAGCTGCAGCCAGCATTTCCATGCAGATGAAGTGGTAACTGGTGTTATGCCAAATTGGCCTGCTCCTCAATTCAGAGAAAATTAAAAGTAGTAGTAGTAGTAGATAACTTTATTGTCCCCGTGGGGCAGTTTGGTTTGCGGCACAATCGCAAGGCACTTTATAACAAGACATCAGACATATGATACAAACAAATAATTATTATATCAGACACCGACAAACAAAACATGAAGAATATACATCACACACTACAATACACTATACACCCTTGGGTATGGTCAGACCAGCTGGACGACTAGCTTATTCTGACTGATTTAAGGCTTTTATGGCTTGTGGTATGAAAGAAAATTTGGATCTGTTCTTGGTCAGAAGGGGTAGGCAGAAACGACGCATAAAAGGACTCAAGAAGTGGGTGTTCATGGTGGTGGGAAACAGTTTGGCCAAATAAGAGTCAACAGGAAAAACTCATTTAGAAATTCCATAGAAGGAACATATTAAATAACCTCCAAACCAACAACATGTAGTGTTGCAGATTATGATTTACAGGTGTCAAAATAATTCCCAAACTATGAAGTTACCATTTGAAAAAGAATTATAACGTTAAATGCCTTGATGAATAACCCATCTTTAGTGGGAGAGTGAGACTTTTGTGGCTGTAATGAAAATAACACAACATACATCATGGCCTGGAGTCAGATTTTCTGTTAGATTGCTTATGTATTAAATATAGTTGTGTCACACATACTCAGACACAAAGTCTGGTGAACAGGCTATTATAAGTAGACTTTAAGCCAAATTTTGAGGAAGAAGTTCAACCATAAATAAGGAACATTAATGAACTGTATTTTCATATTATCTAAAAAAAAAAAAAAAAAAAAAAAATAAGTGGTGTTCTCCAACACTGTCTAAATTTCTAGGCATTTCTTTGTTTTACAGCCTTCCAAAATCTACAATTCCTCCTAATTTCTCTGGAGGTAAAATGCACACTACAAAACTAAACTGGTGGGTCGCAATATCATATTGTGATGCTTAACTGTCATGAGAACTGAATATTATTAGATACAATAATCATCTAAAATGATCACAATGGGGGACTAAATGAATTATCCTGTCATACTTCCATGACTGTGCAGTGCGCACTAAACCCACTGCTCACTCATGCTGAGTATAATAAGGCTTTAGTAGTACACATTCCTAACTTTAAATGAACAAGTAGTACAGTATGAAGGTTTATTTTTGACCTTTTCTTAAATACAAAGACTTTCCGTTTGCAGGGGTGTATTAAATATAGCAAATACACAGAGGGATTTGATAAACTTGGATTATAAATTGTATAACTGATTTCCAGACCATTATGCAAGCATCTATTTAGGGGGTCAATTGAGTTAAAAGGTCCATTGTGTGGGAATTTCTCCCATCTAGCGTTGAGATCATATATCGTAATCAACTCTCTCGCGCCACGCAGTTCAAAGTACGTATTACAGCTACGGTAGCCATTCGGCGTCTCTTTCCATCCCCTTTTCCTTCATCAGGTCTTTCCATCTTTGGAAGGCAGCTCCAATGTTCACTCATTTTTTTATGACGACGCCGGTCTCTTGCTCTTTTCAATTAGTGGTGGGAATCACCAGAGGCCTCACGATACAATATCATCACGATACTTAACGTCACGATACAATATTATTGCGATTTTAAAGATACTGCAATATTCTGCGATATATTGCAATTTATTACATTTTTCCCAATTTCAAATTATGTCTCCAAAAGAAAACTTTGTCAACATCGGTTTTATCTAAAAAGATACATTTCTCTGTTTGTTCATCTCACTTCAATTTTATTGCTGCAAAATGGGATTGTGTCAAGCAGACAAACTGACCAACACATGTATAATAAAAGATCGATACTTGGCGTCTGTGTATCGATACAGTATTGCCACGGAAAATATAGCGATACTATGCTGTATCGATTTTTTCCCCCACCCCTATTTTAAATATCCTTTTTCTGGGCGAAGAAGAAGACTCCTGTTCCTCCTGAAATTTGGATTTTGAATACGTGTGGTCCTCCATGTTTCCTTCGTCAAACTTGCCGGGGCCGGGAAGCGACAATACCCATTAGCAGCATTAGCAGCACCTGCAAGTTTATCATGCGACAGCGAAAACGCGAAAAGCGGAGGAGTATGTCCTGTATGTCCCTTACCGGCTAATGTATTTCAAGATGGCGCATGAATATGGAGCGTCTACCCCAGTTCATTCAGATGCAAATGTAAAATTTCAAGCCAAAAGGAATACTTGGAATTGATGGTGGTGGTAAATATTCATGAAAAAAGGACAAATTTGTCAACGGGCAACACAGATTTGGATAATGAACAACTAAACACGTTACACACTGGACCTTTGAAGAAGGGTTAGAAAGACAAGGTAAAAGATAGTACTTTTTGACCTTTACTACTGCAGCTAATGTGCCAGTATGCTGTATTTTGTTCCATGTACAATCCTTTTTTTATTGCATTCAGAATACAGGATCCACTCAGGCTGCGTCCAAAATAGCATACTATGCACTACATACCCAATTTGTGTTCTATCGTTCAACATACTTTTGTGTGAATAAACAGGCGTATGTATCGTTTCAGATGCGTTGAGCTGTAATTACGTCACTTCATGAGAGCCTCCTTGCTGTTTGAAGACACCTAACCAATAACCATGGTAACTGATGCCAACCTCAGCTCTACAGACCTCTGCAAATCTACCGCAGGGCATTACTTAACGCTAGCTGGTCAAATAGCGAGCCATAATGCTTTCCATCACAAGCACTATCATCAAAAGCACCCGTGTAATCCAGCGCAGGCTGCTACCCTCTTCTCCTATCGTCAAAATGGCGATTCAGGTAAGACTTGCAAACGTTAGCTGCGTGGGCTACATGGCTTATGGAAAGAGGTGACGGTGTTGTTGTATTGCACTGGGAATTCGTTAAACTACATGACTACTTGCTTCTTCCTTGGTGGCTGTCCACCATTGTCTGTTATGAATGTCGTCATCACTACCACATTGCATTGTGGGGTATTTATGCCAAAAATTGTCTTGCGGACCCAATTTAACCAGGATTTGTAAATCAAACAATGTATAAATAATAATCAATCTATCACTTTTCTGATTAATTGTGCAGCGCTACTTTGGTGAATATGGGGCGAAAGAATAGGTCATAATCTGTGTTCATGTTTACTTCTCTCATTGGAATCAATACACTCAGGACCTGCCGCTTGTCTCCTAAAGAGGCGTGGCAGTAGTGAAACCCACGTTACACAGATACAGGAAATTGCTGAGTTGGGTGGTCTCACTAAACCGTCTCTGATGAATAAAGACAGGGACGTCGTTAGGCCTATTTTAGGGGGGCTGAAGCTACCTCATGTTCCTAAATGTTACAGTGCACTCTGTATCACTCACTACGTTAAATCAATCTTCCCTCACCATTTATCGTTCTGTATCGTCGTGCACTGCAGTCTCTCTTTGTAAAAAGCTGTGCAGCTTCAGGTTTATCACGGATGCCCTCTGCTGTCGACATGCTGCGGCAGATGTGACGCGCTTGTGCTCCGTGTATTTCTGCCATAGTTTCGGTTTTCCACCTCTGATGTATAGCAGCGTTCAGCCACTTCCCTAAATGTTGTCTCATTCAGCGACCAGTCTCAAACGGGGCTCTGTGTCTGTCAGAAGGTCTGAGATCTACCATATCAGCAGTAGGGCTGTGTATTGGCAAGAATCTGGCGATACGATACGTATCACGATACATGGGTCACAATTCAATATATTGCAATATATTTCGATACTGTGCGTAAGGCGATATATTGGGATTTTTTTTAAGTATAATTTTAGAAAAACTAATATTTAAAAGACGACATGATGTTCAGAAAAGCCAAAGAAGTTTACTTTAGGTAAACAATTCAGTACAAAAGAAAATCAAACTGCCAGTTTGGGACTGTGGCTCACAGGTTCTTAGTGAGCTAATGTTTATATGCTAAAAGTAGGCCAAAGTTCAGCTACATTGTTAGCTTCTAGCATAAAGTCAGCACTGCTAGGCACTGTTAGGCAAGGACACTAGTGGTGTGTCTCAGCATAGCCATCTAGCGGTAGGGGGTTTAAACACAACATAAATGTGAACCACTGTCTTACATGAATATTTTTTAACATAAAAAAAATTTAATTAAAATGTAATTGTTTAAAAAAAATAAAAAATAATCGATAATGCCTTTTTGAAAATTGATACAGTATTGCAAAATAAAATATCGCGATACTCAAGTGTATCGATTTTTTCACCCCTAATCAGCAGAGCAATCACGTACTGCACAGCAGGCTACGGTGCAGGTAGATTATTTTCTGAAATATAGTGACTGTATTCTTGTAATAGCCTATTATAACAATTTTTCTCAAAATATCACAACTCCTCCAAATCACAGAGAACACCGATATATTTTGAATTTGCACAAAGTTTTGAAGATCTTGCTCAAACACTTGAAATATTAGCCTACAGTCCAGGGGTTTATTAATAAATTTAAATGAATAATGTATCATTGAGGTGAATCAGAGAAATAAAACGTTGTTTTTGCTGATTTATCACTTGAAATGCAACTGTAGCAAGCATCTCACTATCCAAATTCATATTTAAAAACAACAAATATTTCCAGCAACAAAAAGGCAGGTGTGAAAGTTAGACAGAAGTACCAAGAGTCAATGGCTATGAAGACGGTACACCGCCTTGTCTCGTCTCATTGGTGCAAACTGGCAGCTTTCAGAAGGTATCGCAACGGTGCGTTGCAAGTAGCTGCAGGTTTCATCTCGTCTCGTTGCGAATCTTTGGTCTGAACTTGCTACTGCACACACAGTGAGCAATACAGAGTGAAATTTGTTGTTAATGACTTTTACTAGCTACATTTACTTGAGGTAACGATAAAGGAATATTTTAGTTGGCTATGGAAAACAATAGTCTAGCTACAGTGAATAAGTGAAATACAATAAATAACTAACCTAGCTAGTTATCCGAAGCTCTCTATTTTTTGCCATTAATATAGCATGCTCTCTCTCTCTCTCTCTCTCTCTCTCTCTCTCTCTCTCTCTCTCTTAAAACAATATCAGTCCCTATAGAATGTTGTCACGGAAAACTAAATGTCAGTGTCACTGTTAATGCTATCGTACCGGTATATCCTTCAATTCACTGAGCAGATGGATACTGGAAGATATTTAAGGAGAGAGAGAGTAGCAGGAGTTTGGCAGGGCAGCTGAACTGAGGGAGGCGGCTTGATTGAGGTCAGTAGAGTTAGTGGTCTAAAGCAATGGTTCTCAAAGTGGTCCTTGATAGGGTTCCAGGGGGTCCCCAGCAAAAAGTTAAATAATTTATTTTCACTATAATTCCATCCATAATTAACACAATGACTAGAACGAATGCATAACTATTTTGGTCATGGCTTTCATAGACTTTCTGTAATAAAACATCTAAAAGCAAAAATCCTATCAGATGGGAACCCTGGGACAAAATCTAATCAAATGGGGGTCCGTGGTCTAGTTTGTGTCTGTTTGGGGATCCTTGATGTCAAAAACTTTGAGAACCACTGGTTAAAAAAGTGTGGGGTGTTTTGTTTTCTTCTAACAATAGGCATTTGTTGGCAGGTCTAGGAACTAAGGCATAGCCTAAACTAAATTATTTCATATTTATTATATATGCTATATTCTGACCAACTTAACTTTCTGCATTCATTTGCTGTAATAAATTAAACAAGTATGTAGATGTAGAAGTATGTAGACTATACATGAGCATACATACATATAGTAATCGTCTAAACTTTTATTCCTCCGCCATCAGGTTATTAAATTATGACAGTAGCTACTTTAAATAGGATCCTTATCAACAGCTTACATGATAAAGTATGCAACAATGATTATTTATCATTTCATTCTTTCTATAGTACTGCTATTTTTGTTTTTTTAAAGATTATTTTTTGGGGTTTTTCCCTTTTAATCGACAGTGGATAGACAGGAAAGGGGGAGAGAAAGAGAGGGGATGACACGCAGCAAAGGGCCGCAGGTCGGATTCGAACCCGGGCCGCTGCAAAGGACTCAGCCTACATGGGGAGCATGCTCTTACTAGGTGAGCTAGAGGTCACTCCTAGTACTGCTATTCATGGTACACTGACCTCTGTTTGTCTGTTTTACATGGCATTTTGGATGTTGACATGACACTGATTTAACCACTCTACCGTGAGTAGTAAGTGTAATTAAATAAGTCTTATTTTGACCTGCAACTTACTTATCTAATAGAGAGAGGAATTATGTATGGTATTACTTTATCACACATTTATACAAGCAGATGGATAGCATTTAAGTCATAGCCTACAGAAGCATAGCCTCAGCAGGAGCACAGTCTGGCCTAAGTAAGTTCCCCCCATGCAGCTTTGATGTATCTAAAAGCTAACATTCGAGTAACGTTGTTAAGTAAGATTTTGCAAGGGAAAGCCCCCCCCCCCCTGTCTTTCAATCCTAGTGACATCCCTGAATAAAGACAAAACTATTTTAGTTTTCCAATTGCAAAATGTGTAAAGTAAATTAATTTGTATGTGTAGGGTAAATGTCACCAGCAAAACCAAACAAAACACAAGAATGGCTGTGGTCCTGCTTTTCTAAACTAGAGTTTTACTCATTAAGTTGGACTTTTGGGTAGGGTTCTAACAGTCGCACAGCGATACACACACCTTCAACTTTCTGAGCACAGCGCTCCTTGGCTTTCTCCCTCATCATTTTGGGGATAAGGACATCTTTCTCCACATGCCTCAGTTGGATCTCCTCTAAGAGAGCAAGGCGAACAGAAAGACAGATACACAGGTAAAACATCAGAACCATTGGGGTCATCGTCGTCATCACCATCATCATCATCATCATCCCCCGTGCATGCCTCTTATGTTATGGCTTTTGCTTCAGTGTACTCACACATGAGAGACACATTCTGGCATATATTGTATCTATGCATTCTGGGGCAACATCACTGTTCATTACATTCATGCAGACGATCGAACAGCGTTCAAAGCTATAAAGTCAATTTCAGACAGTGTACATGACCTAGTGGATAGACAAGAAGACTAATTATCATTAGCCATTTTAGTTTATTATGCTAGCTAACGTTAGCCACACGAGTCCACATAACAGTGAGTAATGTTAGTCTTTCCTGAATGCTCGGGGCTAAATAAAGCTGTATAAAGAGCGACATAACTTGCATACTTAGGTAACGTTATGTCATAATAGGTACGCCATGCATTTAAGAGAGCAGAAATGTTTAATACCTGTGCTAGCTGCCTCCATTGTGGTAATGTGTCTCAAAACAAATGTGACCTACAGTAGCTTACGTACATTCAAAATACTTCCGCTGACGCAGTTAGGCAGCGTAAGAAACTACAAATCCCAGAGTCACACACGGTCTTATGGGATTTACCCATTGACTGATACTACAGTATGGATTTACCGGTAGATTTCAGCTAATACGTCCATGGTTTACAATCCGGCGGCCCTGCTGTCTTTGCAAACTTATTCAACTTATATTTAATATCAGAGAGGTGGTGATTTAGATCTATAGTCATTTCTGTTGGAGTTCCTGATGATTTGCCGTTTCCATTTACATTCATAAGATACCCATAATTAATTATTTAATTAATGCTTATCCATTATTGTGATTAAGCATAACAATAGTAATATTTTTAATAATAGTAACAATAACTATTATTATTATTATTATTATTATTATTATTATTATTATTATTATTATTATACATTCAAGGTTTTCATTGTAATTGCACTAAAATTAGGTGTGAGGTAGGCCTAAGTATGTATGAAAAAATCGGACAGCTAAACCCAATCACAACTCCTCATAAAACGAAATAGTTTGCTCCAGAAAAACAAACCTGCTATTTCCTTGGACAACATTTTACGGTACAGGAGGTGGGCATGCCAGTAACACATTAACACAAGGTTTTCTAATTTGTGAGTAATGTCGTTGCTAAGCATCATAGTGAAGTCTTTTTTTTTATGTGAAAAAAAGTGAAATAGTGTAAAATTTGTTAAATATGATGGTGACATGTTAGAGCCTATGTGTATATAGTGAAGACATGTTTCCTTTAACATTATTCCACATTTCATACATTTTAATTGATTGTTATGAAATAATTGTATAAATCCCTTGCAAATGTCACATGTGATCAATGGGCAGAAGCTGCAAAACTGTCAGCTATGATATCTGTAGCATCACTGACAAATTAAACAGTATTCCAAATTATGGCTGAATTATTATGGCTTAAGTTTAGCCTTATTTGATGACTGGATGCTATGATAAAATATTATTTTTTCTTTGTTCTTTCACATGCAAAAGAAAAGACAACATAATAAAAATAAATTATCATTATTTGGACAAACTGGCATGAGTGAAATAAAGCAATACGAATGATGAAAAATACTCCGCTGAAAGTACATCGACATTCTACCACAATGTTTCTGAGCCTGCACCAGACTGCATGTTGAGCACAGTAAGTCTGACCACAGTCAGTTGTGTGGCGGACTGGCTGTCTAGATCCCATGCAAGGAGCCCCCACCTGTTCAGTCAAAGCGACAGGTACACACTCACAGACACAGACACACAAACACCTTGAAACAATAAACAAGCTTCACACATACTGTTATAGGCTATAGACTACAGTAAAAAGCAGGCGTAAGCTACCCACCTCCACATCCAAACCACACATACACACCCAGTGCGCCTTCACAACTCACACTCACCCACACATGCCAGCAGCAGAGGGGATATAGTGAATCTCTTGCCTGTCTGCCTGAAGTTCTCACGGCTGTCTGCCCTTACAACGCTAAAGCTGTTACTTCCACCTCTGTGGAGGAGCACATTCTTTTCATCTCCAAAACAAAGGCCACAAAGAAAAAAAACAATGATTTCTACAAGAAGAAAAAAGACTACTTTAACAAACAGATACCACAGGCCATCACCTGTATACACTGCACATGTTTTTGTTTTGTTTACCCCATACTTAGACACATATAGCAGATGGACCCACACATCTCCAAGCCCAACCAAACACCTCACAGATAGCACACTCTTCTGTTTCCAATCCCTCCTGACACCAGGTGGGCATCTGCAGATTTTAATATCAGCAAATCTTTCCAAACTGCAGCACTAGCCAAGTTTCCACAACAGGGCCAAGTGGAGCACATGCGAATGATTGCACAATCTCTTGAATACTTGACAAAACATGAGCTTTATTTGATGTTTCATCCTGCAGGTAACATATCCCTTTAAAACAAATCCACTTGCCACCATACAAATAGGCATAGTTGAAACCACAAGAATTTACTCTACTATCCACAATATGGACAAATCTCTCAGACAAAGTGTATAGTAAATCAGCAAAGAATATTTATATTAGTAATGTTTTCTTGATAAAAATGAGTAAAATAACAAATCAAGAGCAGAGGCCTAATATTATTGTCTAATGATCAGGATGATATATGTTACAATGAAAATTATAGCGCATCATCCACTTTTGGGGGTAACAAAGAAAATCTGATTCTATGACGATGATGATACATATTTATTTTTTTCCAATTCTTCACAAATGCAAATGGTCTTAGAAAATGCAAACACATAATTATAAAAGCAGTTATTTGGACCAAGTGGCATGAACAAACTAAATGATTACATTAGCTGAAGGGTTATAATGATTCACCACTTCTCATGCAGTGTGTGCTTACATCTAAGTTCAAACCATTCGTATTCTTTATTAGCAAATAAACTAAATAATTGCAGGTTTCTGAATTGGGAAACACAATATTATGTTTATCTTTTCATGGTATATAATAATATTCAATGTTACAGCCTGCATGCTTATCACAATGAGTCCTCATGATTTTTAATTTTTTTTTTGGGGGCATTTTTAGGCCTTTATTTTCACAGGACAGATGAAGACATGAAAGGGGAGAGAGAGGGGGAATGACATGCAGCAAAGGACCGCAGGTCAAAGTCTAACTCACAGCCTCTGCGTTGAGGAGTGAACCTCTACATATGTGCGCCCGCTCTACCAACTGAGCTAACCCGGCCACGAGTCCCAATGATTTTCTCTGACAGTGTTGCCTGCCTTTACTCAAAGGAAATAAACCTTTATCTTCCCTTATATTCTTGTTTAACTGCACTTTTCACACAAAAAAATGTTAGTGGAAAAAAAATATAAAGACACACGAGGTGCTTATTAATTTTTAATGGTGAACCCTCTTTGGGTTTCATAATTAGTTTGTTAAACAAAAGATAAAGAACAAGAGAGCCAAAATGCTATAGTCTATGCTATGCTATGCTATGTTTGACTATGCTATAGTCAAACAGCTATTAGATTATTGTACTAATACACTTCCTGACTTGCAAGACAATAAATTACTGAAGCAATTGTATATTATTTTATACTGAAACACAGTAGATCCTGCAAGTTCAGCCTTTAAAGATAGTAATCTTAAAGTGCGGAAAAGCATAATAAGAGCACTTTAACCATATTTGTTGATTTCCAGTTCAGCAAACCTATTAGACTCCCACACACGTGTTCATTTTGTGTCATGTAAGAGTAAAAATCTTACGTAATGAGCCTTTAAAACAATATCATAGTCAGTAAAATACTGTACAAGATGGAAAAGGAATAAATTCTATGTCTTAGGAAGAGAACAAGTAAGCAAGCATCAAGCCCAGTTGGCCCTATAATGGAAACTGCTCACTACCCCAGCTAGCATGCTGGCTTATATGGCAGGGGCACGGGCTCCCAACACTGATCCAATATTACCCAAGCAGCAGGGCCCCATGAACCTGGCAGAAGGAGGTTAGCAAAGTTAAACCCTCTTACTACATGCCTCACTGCTCAGGGCCAACCACCAGCTTCTCCAACTGTCCACTGATGGCCACAAAACAAGGCCCCTGTCAGAGAATGTTAAAGGGTCATTGCCACTGACACTTCTTGCACTTGTGAGTCTCCAGGAAACCAGTTATTAATGTATGATTTTTGTATATTCTTAATCTTAGTACAGTAATGAAGAATCCACTAAAAGGAAGGGAAATGTGTCGCAGCAAGGATGATAAAGCCTTTACTGCAAGAAGTACGAGGATAGATTTTAACTTGGACCACAGAGGAAAGTATAAACACAATAAAGTTATGTAATAACTGAAACCTTATAGTAATTTTGATGAGCATGATGCCTAAAACAGACTTTTACTAAAGGTTTCGCTGCTCCACACAGCCACAGCGAGAAGTACTGAGTACTGTTCTGATTTCCACGTCAGCTGTGTTGCCTCAGTGCCCACTCCTCCGTATCTGTGACTTCCAAGACGTCGTACGGCCAGCAGATGGGGTGTAGAGATGAGATTTTAGAGAGTGTTTAAGTCTGAGCCACGGGGAGCCTCTTCAGGGTCGATGGAGAGCAGATAATCCAACAACTCGGGTGAGGGGATTACAAACCTACAGGCAGACCTCTGCTGTTGGGTCCTGCTGTGGGGCACCTTCCACAGGTCACCCTTGTGAAATTTAGAAGTTGTAATTATTGTCAAAGTCAACTAAGTGCAGCTTGATGTTAGGATGAGTCACAGCTTGGACACCTCACCTTCTCTTCTTGCTGGCTTTTAGTACGGTTTTGTTTGACATAAGATCGTAAATATTCGGATGAAAAAGTGATGGTGATCTGTGATGAGTTTGCTAAAAATGACAGTAAAGGCAAGCACTAGGTTTTAACATTTTTACCTTATCATCAATCCCTCTGCCTTCCTCTTTTCTCACAAAGCTCAGCTCTTTACCCAGACGTGTCTCAGAAGAAAAAGGATATGCTGTATATTTTTTTTATTTAAAATTTAAAATTACGATGACAACAATTAACTCCAGCTCAACTGATACAAGTTTGAAGCCTTAATGGCACTAGTGCGTAATGCAAATGAAATCACCAGACACCTATAGGTAAAAAAGTTTACAACCCAAATTTAACAATATGAGAAATAACAATAATTACAGAATAGATTATACCATGGTATTCAAATGAGCCAAAAAGCCTTTTCTTTTTTTGCTCCTTTGCTTTTTTGGTCATGTTGGCACCACCCAAGCAATGTCAGGATGCATTTCCTCTCAAGCAAGTGAAGGGGTCTGCCACTGTGCTACAATCTGCACCCGCTTCTCAGGCAGGCTAAACCCTTTGACACCACAGTTTTTAATTAAAATTACATTAGGAGTAATCAGCCAGAAGAGTTGGGGATGGAGGTCAGAGGCATCGAGGGAGGGTTGGGTGAGATATGCTTTGTATAGATGATAAAGGGGGAGAGTTTGACCCTAAACCAGTGATCTCTGCTGCCAGGTCAGTATAGATGTTGCTATTGTGAGGCCTGGTTAGCTTGTGGTTGTTTTAGCACTTTTCTGGGGCCCTATACCTAAAAAAAAGGAGCAACAATACCGTAAGAAAATAGCAATGGCACATTTCTCTTCTCTATCCCACATACAAGTTTGATTAAACAATTCAACTACAATTAGTATAGAGTAAACCGCAAATATGAGATTAAAGTTTGATAATTGCCTCCAGTTACTGCATTATTCTCCCGTCCTGTTCTGACTTGCTCAGTGGTGATTCAGTAAAATTAAGTTGTAAAGTATAAAGTTTTTTTTTTTAATAAGAGACACATCTGGCTTTCTCACTGCATCTGTAAAAGGGAAAGACCAAATGTTAATATGACTACCTTCTTCCCAGAAACAGGAGAGGGCTGAAGAGAGAAGACTACAAAGACCCCATTCGTTCTCACTTGAGAGGCTCTCGCCAAGATAATTATAAGCTTTATGAAAGTACACAGCAAAAAGTGGAAGAAACCCACCAAAAGAATGGATAGACAGGAGAAGAAAATTACTTTTCCCCTCTGCCTTCGCTTTATGCCCCCTTTAACAAGAGATGAGTCGGCAATGGATGGAGCAGGCCTTCTTCAGGAGGCATCCCGGGGCTTTTTGCGGCGAGGCAAACAGCAGCGGGGAAGAGCATTCAGCCCTTCTTGTGTTTCTGCCATTCATTAAGCCAGCAAACCTTTGACCATTCTACAATGACCAGAGTTTTCCCTCATTGCATGGTCCATCAAGATGAAAAGATGAAGAGGACAGAGACGAGGACAACAAGGAGAGCAGAAATGAAGACCACACCATTTGAATAGGGGTTTGGTATAGAATCCGCTAGCACTAAACAATACCAAAGAGCACATCTTGTCTTTTGATCAAGTTTTTTTTTCTCCATCTCTC
Source organism: Perca fluviatilis (assembly GCF_010015445.1). Lineage (NCBI taxonomy): Eukaryota > Metazoa > Chordata > Actinopteri > Perciformes > Percidae > Perca > Perca fluviatilis. Next base: position 14,127,687 of record NC_053118.1, on the reverse strand, counting down.
GCCCCTTTCTCTGAGTATGATCCTCTCTGGGCTTCTGTACCCACATTGCCTACACTGCGCTGAGTGTCTGAATGCGGTTAATTATCTAAAAGGAAAAGTTTGTACCTGTTGAAAAGCTATCCTTGGTTGCTTGGCTTGTTAATGCCAACAAAAAGCAGCCATAGCGGATGGTCAGAGGACACCACATGCTGCGGGAGCCTTTCAGACATGTCCCTAATAAGAATGCAGTGGTGAGAGCGCCTCTGAATGAACACAGGGGAGAAGGAAGATAGGTAGAAAGAAGAAAAGAAAGGGGAAAAAATATCTATAATTACTCCAAATGAAGAATAGGCTGAAGAAATGGCTGGGAAGGCTTTCCATTATGACAGAAAAAAACATCAAGTAGAGAAGGCAAAGCACAAGATCGATAGATTTTTAATGGATAAAAAAGACGTTTTTATAACATCTCAAAAGTAACGACGTTTTATGCATCAGCGCGCGTGTGTGTGTTTGTGTGTGTTTGAGAGTGGGCTTATGTTTTTTCTCAAGTAAAATCACATCTGTGACTTTTAAATATAAAAAAGTGCTATCCAGGCGCAATTATTTGATATTTTATTTTATCAGTCTGACAGTCAGTATGTTTCAGTATAGTCATACTATGGATACAGCTGTCTAAATCTTTGCTTTTTGCATGCAATGCCCGTAGATCTTTGGCAATTGCTCTCACAATATGCAGACACATTCTTCTCTCTTTGCTTCACTTCATCTGATGAAATGAATCCCAGAAGTAAGAAGAGGGCTGCCTCCTCTTTTCTCTCTGTCACCATTAGAGAGAGATGTTGCTGTCTGTCTGTTGGCCTGGCTTTTGATCTGTGTGTGTGAGTGTGTGTGTGTGTGTGTGTGTGTGCGTGTGCGTGTGTGTGTGTGTGTGTGTGTGTGTGTGAGTGTGTGTGTGTGTGTGTGTGTGTGCGTGTGCGTGTGTGTGTGTGTGTGTGTGTGTTGACCTGGGTGGAAGTGTCATCTTGTGCTGTAAATGGCTCTGTTAATGTTTTCACACTCTCTTTGGGAGAGGTAAAGCTTGGCTGGCAGTGTTCATCTAGTCATCAGGCCCTTCACACCTTAAAATACACTAATACACACAGCACTCACGCACACAATGTGCAAGGTGTTGCACAACCCGAAATATGTTAGAATTTCAATGTGCACGTGTTCACACCAGTGGACACGAGGGTTAGGTTCTAGTAGATCCGGTTCAGAGTTGATATTCAGCAAATTTCGAATTGAATGTTTTATCAGCTCTCTCATTTTTTTATTAGCACAGATCAATGTACAGAGCATTTGCAAATATGTAAACAATAGATCTTGACTGTTAAGTTATCTAAAACGTTTTGGAGCTAAAGTTGTTAAAAGCTAAATTAATTAAATAAAGTATAGGACAAACTCAATATTCACATTGGATGCTTTCCAATCCCAATCTTAGAGGACACACATATTAAATATACCTCCTCTAACCTAATTTGCTCAGCCTCTATGCCACCATCAGAATATGAATAGGCTATTTTTTGAGTTGTATTCGTCAATGATCCTCTCTGAGAAGGTGACTAGCACTGAAAGGTTTGTGAGCAATTGACAGAGCTTTTATGGGATCAGTAGGTGTGTGTGTGTCTATAATAAATGACACTAAAAATGGTGAAAAATACACCTTGCAAAGGATGATGCAAATCAAGACCTTATCTAAAAGCAATATGTTTATTCAATATAGTCTCGTGGAGTCAACGCTTTGGGCATCTGTGTGTGTGCGTGCGTGCGTGCGTGCGTGCATGTGTGCATGCGTGCGTGCGTGTGTGTGTGTGAGAGACGGGGACGAGTGAGTGTGGGGGTACGGAAGAAGACAGGCCTCACACAGGGCATAGGTGCTAAAATATACAGTGAGAAAAACTCTAGTGCGAATGTGACAGCTGAGCAATAGGGTGGATATGGAGTTCTGTTTTGTAGACAATACCAATCTATTTTTACTATCAGTGGTGTTATATATTTTCATCAGAATACATATATGGGCTGAAAAAAAGAAAATAGTTTTTTTGAAATGTTTTCCCAGGAGATTTTTAGTTTTGCTCCTAAAGTATTGTAGAGGGCATATCTTTATCTTCAAAATACTTTGTATTTTTTGTCTGCCAAATGTAGACTTACAGTATAATCATAAGGACAATGTGAATAATAAAGTATGAAAAGCAAATGTTTTTGACGTTACATACACTGTATGAGATTTCACTGAAAACTTCTTGCAACATTTTTCTATTTCATATTATCTTGCCATTTTCTCCGGCATAACATCTAGCACCCCTAAAGTAAGCAAACACATACACACACATAGCCTACATACACACACACACCCACACACAGCACAAGGAGCAAGGAAGCAGCCTCTCAATTATCAACCTCTCTCCACTCCTTTCAACACCTCGTGTTTCTCTGGTAATGACTGGATTAAAGCTCTGATTAAGATGCACTTAACCCATAAACAGCAGTCCCCATTCACATACCGTCAAAAAGCCAATTACAGCAAGCTGGGACTTCAATTAAGACTGACAAAGGCCAGACAATATCAGAGGTTTTGTGGGTGAGAGGAAGCAGGGATGAGTGTGTCACTTTGACTTCTGACAAGAGCAAAGATCTGGGTCAGGACATAAAACTAGTTGTAATATCAGATTTTGGGGTGAAAAATATTTTTTGGGGATAAAGAGGGTTTATTTAAGTGGCTTGCACAAGCATAAAACCACAAAATGGGTCTAGTAGTGAGAGTACACTGTGAAAATACTTTTGGTTGTAATTATTGGAAAATATTACAGAGATTTGAATTGCCTCAAAGTTTTCACTGTATGTCAGTTTCATTCATAACTTACACTGATTTGGTATTAAAGTGTCTTCTTTGTTGTTTGGTGAGCACTGGCTGCATTTTGTTTTATTAAATGAGAACTTTAAATGCCGGATTTAGTTTTTGCCAAGACACTGTCTTCTGAAACATGACAAAATCCTAAATTTGCATTTGACAAGAAGTGAATTAACAGAGTAAAGATGAATAAAGATACATTCAAAATATCTAGAAACCATCCAGACATAATTATGTCTGTTTACCTGCTTAGTTTTGATCTTTTGTAGTGGTAAACAAGAGATTCTTAGCCACAGGGACTGTTGCTTTTGCAGGGGTTACCAATTCAGACAGGCATTTTTTACTTCCAAACTTCTTAACAAAGCCGATTAATTAACTATCAGGCTTATACCTCTGAACCATAAAGAGCTTACAAATTACCTTGGGGGAAGTGATTACAACCATGGAAAACAATAAATCAATCAATGAATCTAATGAAGCCTGCGTGCCGGCACTGGCATTTCGCTCTTACTCTCAGTCATCTGTGGAATAACAATGGGAAAGAAGGGGATCATAGTTAAATTGTTAATCATAATGTGATACCACAGTCAGCAGATTCCCCATATGAGAAAAACATGCTCAGGGTCCTGCCTATCGGCTCAAAGAGAGGACATAATGCAGAAAATGTACTTTCCAGCCCACTGGAGAGAGGGACACTCTTTTAAACAATACAGAGAATGTATTTGTTCTTTTACTATTGCTGGGCTATTCTATTGATGCTATGTGGCTGCTGGGTCAATAATATATAGATGTAAGAAATATTTATGTTCTGTTTGAGCAAAGAAAAAGCATAGTCAGAACCAAGTGTAATTAGAGAATTGGTACATCATATTGATTGAGACAGAATCACATATTAAATCTACGACAAGGATGGGAGAGGGTGAACAGTTGGCCTTCTATATAGGCCTACATTATTGTCTTAATGCGATGCTCAATTGAAGCCTGTAGGGATTTCTTTCACAGTGAGGTCAGAGGTCAGCTAGAGAAAAAACAGCCTTTCGGTGGTAAATATGGGTAGATCCTAAATCGGCTCTGCTAGAATGGTAGACATAATTAGGTATAGCCATGGGGAGTGGGGTTGGTTAGGGTTAGGGTAAGAATACCAGGGTAAGCCAATCAGAGGCAGAATAAGGCGGGCCACGAGGCCCGTCCTGTGACGTTGACACGTCTACTGGATTCGGTCTAGCATCTACCGTAAATAAGAGATGGCTTGCTCAGCAGCTCTTCAACAGGGAGGATTTGAGCACTTTGAGTTGTTGGTTGAAAGTTGGTAAATCAAACCACTTGGAAGCCTCATGCTAATGAAGCAGATGGTGCAATAGAAGTAATTGGAATTCCCAATCACAATCAAAAAATTCAACAGGTGTGTTCGTATTACTATGAATCACTAGCCCCTTTCACTCAGCCCGATAAAGACGGGACATTTGTGCCCTTTACACCACCTCACCATCTGTGTGAAAGTTACGAAGACGGAATGGGGGGACAGAGTTGTTGCGCCTTTAAACCGGCAACTGAGGTAGTCAAAGAGCCGTAACCGATATCTGTGTGAAAAGGACAGCTGGCATGGTAGGACAACTACGATGCACAAGTTGAGCCAAAGGCAAGTCGAAAAGTGACAAAACTACTATAATGCATACAGTTGGCGGTTTTGGGTCCGGTGGACTGGGTCCAGTCAGGTTTGCATGGTTTATTAATGGTGCAGACTGGCTCACACACACTAGACGCCGATGCTGTTGTGTTAAGGCTCTGACACACCAACCCCACGGCCGACCTTCGGCAGAAAAGGCAGTCGGACTGACTGCCTCCCTGAGTTGGTCAAAAAAGTGCCTTCGAACACACCGAAGCAATGCTGACTTGAGCGTACGTTCTGCGCGTGCGCAAGACGTAATAAGTCTCCATAACAGTAGGCGGCACTAATCTGTATTGTCACCCAAAACATTTAAACCGGCAGCTGATTGGACGAACGCGTCAAGTGGGTCTGGCTTCTCCGGAATTTCAAAGCCAGACCATTATGGCCGGCTCGATTGGAATACGATCTCGTATTTTACGAAAATAGTTCACCGAAACATGTTTCTGAAAACATTTTAAGCGACAAATAGGCCATGCAGTTGCTGAATCTGTCTTCATTACAGATCGACAAAGGTCAGTTTAAAAGATTTCCGTCCAATTTTGAGAGACCCTAGTCATGCTCATCCCGCTCGTCATTTCCGGGTTAGCTCTCCACCAATCAGATTGGTCATTGAGTCCAACTGCCCGCCTTCCGATGTCAAATCGGCCCAAATGAAGGCCGACGGCTCCTCCGACTGACGACGGCACGGAACACACCGAACAGACTCGAGTCACTGACCTCGCCATAATCGGGTTGGTGTGTCAGGGCCTTTACACGTCATGCCTCTTTGATCACAGAATGCTGACATGCTATGTAAAATGACACACTGGGGCGGCATTATGCTGTCTTTGCTTGGTTCTGTGTAAATAAAGCCGGCATAACGGCAAACTTTCACTGCAGGGCTGGGGAGGGTAGGCTGCTGACACTGGCAGATTGGTGGGCAGGAACTTTTTACAGTACAGATTGGGTGATAACGAGGAAGTGCTCTAAACGGGCCCTAATTGCTACTGGCCCGAGACTTTTGCAACTTTCCTTTAGATAAGTGATTTTGGGAGTCATGGGTCTTGGCTGATGAAAGCTTCTAGGAAGATGAGTCTCTTGTGTGAAGTTGTGATCAGGGTGAACTGGCAGGGGTGGGCTCAGACACTTGATCATCAGTGAAATGGTATGCTCTCTTGTAGCAAAAAAAAAAAGCAGTGTTGTACTTCTGGTTTGAACAAATTTGAAAGACTGGTCTAGGTTGGGACCCCATGATAGCATAAACCCGTCCTTTGCCTCTGTTGAATACCAGCATAAGAGCTTTTACAGTATCACTGTGAAGTTGTTACAACTGTTGCTCCGCTAGTAGTACTCACCATATAGGTGATAGCTTAGAATGCCAATGTGGTGTTACATCAGATTTGAGAATCCAAAACTTACACTTACACTTACAAATATCTACAAGTTTACTGTTATTACCATAATGCTGCTCTCTGCCAGATCTCTCCTGATAAAGACATCCTTAATCTCAATGGGACTAATTGGTTGATAAAGGTTAAATGAATAGGATTTATACGCCTGCTGTATTTGTAAAGAGATATTCAGAGAGATAGCCTTCCAGTATAAAGTCATGCAACAGGATCTCATTAGCAAATGCAAATGAGAAAACACCAAATCTTCGCGGAGAGGCAGAAGTGTATCTCCATGGGATAGCTGGAACATGACAGCTCACCAACCGCCCCCACGCTGAGCACCAAATGTGATGGTCCGCTCCTGCTGCTACTCTTAACAGGATGTAGGACCAAACCATAAATGTAAGCGTAGCGGGGGGGGGGGAGAGAGAGACAAGGAAGTGGGTCCCTAGAGGCCTTCACCTTCTGCCATTTGAAGCCCTGCTGTAAAAGCTCTCATTGGTGACTATTTGATTGTGGAATAAGTATCCCAGTGGTATTTGTTATATCAGTCATTTATCAAAGAAATGCAGTGATATGTACATTATTTTGCTATATATACAATTGTATGTTTCATAGTACATAATTACACTCAAACAACTTAATTAAGTCTGTTCTTTATGCACTGGTAATTAATTAACAAAATGGAGTCAAAAATGAATTGTGAAAAATGTTAATTACGCTGCAAATGTTTATATTAGGATGCAAGTTTTTTCTTCTACCTTTCTGGTTTCCTGCATGATCTGTGAAGGCAGTTGATCAGCTATGAGGGCAGAAAGCTGAGATCACATTCAATTAATTAGGTTTTGTATGTCTGTAAGTTGTTGAGAGGGCATTTCCCAGGAAATGAGAAAGGCATACCCTCAAAGCCAATCAGAACTCTGATCTGAAAGCATGTCTGTCGTGACATCACAAGCTGTGGCGGGCAGAGTTCCTGCCGTGGCTTCAGACCAACAGACCTTCTGCTGCCAGCAGGGCGGCAGTGGCCTAGGGCAGGACGATGATGGCCAGGTCACCAGCTTTTCCTCCTGCCTGGCATGAGCACTGCGGGAGGAGTGACCATCAGGATGGCAAGATGTCAGACACAGCCCTTTAGACGTGTCAAAAAGCAGGCACAGCTAGGGGAAGCTGCTCATCGAGCGTGACAGAGAGAGGGGTGAGGCCATTATACAGACAGGCTGCCCATACATGATAAGCAAACAGCATTATGTGATGTATAGCAGTTATTTTTTGGTAATGAGATAAACTGATATAAGCTAGAAATTGTATGTTTTCATCATCACAGAGAGCGATAGTAAATAAGCAACTGGAAAATTGCTTGAAAATGCTGGAAGGTATGGTTTAAAGATCCCCTTAAGACATGTTTTAAGGCACTGTATAGTAATTTGTGTCTGATAGCCTATGTTTTTATTAACCTGTTAAAAATCTTCAGTTAAATCTACTATCAAAAAAATTTCAGAAAGTATGAATATGCAAATATTGTTTATTTCCAAAGTTAAACTACGATACACAAGAAGTCTCCTGCTTGACTGAAATATCCACTCTCCTCGGGCTCTGTCTTTGGGGATCTAAATATAAGTGTGAACGCACCCAAGACGCATTGAGATCCGATCGCTCAGACAACATTTGGAGGTGGTCTGGCCACATTCTTTTATGTGTGTATGTGAATGTGTCCTGGACCACATTGAAGGGCCGCCTACTCAGCTGAAGTCCTCTGCGTAAGCGGAAGCACAGCGTTCTCAAATCACGTAAGCTTGTTTTGTGTACAACGTCTGAAATCTTTGAAAAGCCCACAGAGATATATTACAAGTGTGTCAAACATCTAAGATTTGGGTTGCCTGGAACACGGCAAGGAAAAGACCCAGTCTGGATTTGGGGGTATCTCCTTGATGAAGTGAGATGCAATCACAAGTGGTCACTCAAGACGCATGTGGAGAGGTAATGCCTGGTGTGAAGTGACATTCTTAGAGCTGTCCACTTGTGATCAGATCACCCAAGAGGCATGTAAATGCCAGGTCTGAACAGGGAGTATGTGCACTAAGTTTCAAGTGTTAAATTCAGATTTAAGGTGAGCACAGAGTAAATTTCCCTCTTTAGCAGATGCATGTAATAACAGCCTTCTAGTGTCAAACTGCACACATCATTCTGCACAGTGAAGCTCAACCATCCAAGGGAAGTCCCAATACACAAAACACATTTTTACGTGGAGGGGGGGGGACACTAAGATATTTCTCAAGGAGGGTGAATGCAGAAAATGTTTACATGCGTAATGTGTCAGTGAGTGTGTGAACCCCTGTACTACCGGGCCAAATACAAGCTTATATAGAAACTGCAATAGAAACTTTTAACACTCCACATGTTCTCACTTCTGACTCACAACGCACGTGACTGTATGTGTTTGTGTGTCAAATGGGTAGTTTGCTAAATAAAGAAAAAGAAAGCTAGAGGGGGAGACAGAGAGTTTAATGTGCTTGCATTTCAATCCCATTCAAATTGATACTTGAGAATAAACATTTGTCACATTCATAAGAACAACAGCACCAACAAAAGTATGTCAAATGAGGGAAACAGGCTTCTAGTTCAAAGTAAATTTAGGACCACTGAAACCGCATGTGCACACCGAGATCTGTGAATTCTTACTCTATATTCATGACTTCTGAAATAATCAGACACCTCAATAAGTTTATCAGTGCAATCAGCAGAGGCCCATTAGCTTTAGACTGTTTGCTGTTCTAATAGTTTACCCAAAGGTTGATTTGTCTTGTTTGATGTGCAATGTGTTTATTTCAGAGGTGGCGACCTGCTTCATTAATCCTCTCAGTGTCATTGTCATGTAAACTCCTCTCCAAGTACGCAGCAGCTGAGCATCGTCTGGTTTTGAGAGAAGAGCTGGTCTTTAAAGCTGTTAAAAGGGGGCCCCATTAACACAGTAATGCAGCATCATTTAAGGTCTGAATTTGGTTTCCTTTGATATGAAGAAGTAGAAAACAGAAAGGTTGTCTGATATGGGTCCCTTTAAGAGCCAAACTGATATGTGAATTCTTTGTGCTTTTGTGACAAAATGTGTATATTGTGGCAACATTCATTATCAGCATTGTACCTTTTTATTGTGGTGAACCACAGAAAACAGTCAATAATAAAAACAAAACTAGTTTATATGTGAGTTGTTACTCATACAGATGTTTAAAATAAAATGCATTTTGTTTCTTTATGTCAGTGTCAAAGGCGATAACATAAATGTTTCTTCATATAGTGTTTTTTTTCAGCCCTTGGTGAAATCACACAGTAGCAGTGCACTCTCTTATGACTGAAATCTCCTTTTCATGCCTTGGCTGCTCCTCTGGTTGGGGCTCCTCACGCTTCAGACCCATTTCCATTTATACGGGGCATCCTATTGATTTGTATATCTTTTACTAGTCTTTAATAACTACAAAGACAGTGATACAGCTGAGTTTCAATCATGACAGGTTCCATCTGTGAACCTATTGACATGAAAATGAAAGTATTGTGTGTTTATTATTTTTATATTTTAAGTTGTATTGTCAGTGAGGTACATTTTCTCTCCAGGTTCTCATTTCAGTCTGACACATTTTCTACAACATGCTACTGAAGGTAAAGTATTACAATGGCCGAGTCTCTACCTCTCTGATTCACCTTGAAATTGAAATTAGCAGCAACTTTCATGTTGTTGATTTCATGCATTTTTTGAGGCTAATGTTGTGCTAAAAGTTTGAAAAAGTTGACTATACTCCTGTGGCCAGCTCCAGATCGGCACCGCCTTTCAGAAATCTGAACATTCATGTCTTTAGCTCTTTGTGTTAAAACCGGACGCTTTTCATTTGTAGACATGAGTGTTCTAGGAATGACAATGACACGTCATATACATAAAGCACAATATTAGGTCACCATAAACTCTGTACTTTGGACCCCCACAGACACACTCCAAGCCCTGATGGGACTGCTATTCTGGTGATATGCCTTTGTGAGGATGATGGGATGGAAATAATTCGAGGATGGATTAGGGAGCCTCCTATCTCTTACAGCTACACCTTGGCTGGGAGTGATGCCCCTCCCCTGGAGATCGGAGGAGAATCTGATAATAGGCTGCTATCTGTGCGTCACGGCCACGCGGAGAGAGCAGCGGTGAAAGCGGGAGTGCGCCTCCACGCTAATCAGTCCTCCGCCACATGGCTGGCTTTACTTTTGACTCTCTCCTTAGCCCAGACACATGATGATGTCCTGTGCTGGTATGGGCTCAGCTTCGCAGGTTATTTTTTCGCATTGATGTTGCATTTAGCTGAAATTATTTCTCTTGCGTCTTCAACTTGATTTTCAAAAGGCAACAGGAGGGAGAGTCGCTTGGTAAGTTTATATATTTAAGTTGTATATTATTACACTCTATATCAATTTGAATGTTTACGTTTTTATGACATTACGAAAATTATGACATGAAAGATTTGCTTAATTCAACATTGTAATAAATGATAAATTAAAACATTACTCTCCTCAAAATTACATGATAACAACTACAATTTAATCTAGCCTTTGGAATTATTTACAGCTGGATTCAAGCCACACTAAATCATTTTATTTGTCTATTCACATATTTAGCCTATTTGTATTTCTATTTGTTTGCTGTCATTTGTCACACCGGACTGTCTGTTCTAGGAAACATCACAGGTTTCTTCAAACGGAAAAATAATTGGCTATTTCCCTTTTTCACGTCGGGTATTCCTTTGGGACACAGATCCGCACCAGAATTGAATGAATGCAAATTCATTAACTCTGAATAATAACATAGGATTAACAGCATTCAGTGTATTACTTATAAAGTGAGTACATTTGTACATTTTTATTTTTTCCCCACAAAGAAGAAGAATTAGCAACAAATTAATGAATTGCTACACGTATAACCATTTTTTTTTTAAGACGTGGGGTTATCTCGTTAGTCCTTATAAATATAAAAAGCAAGAAAAGCACAACTTGTTTTTACTGAAACATTTGTTTTACATTACATTATCTCAAAATACGCCACCAAAGAATCGTGGGCGAGCTTTCACTTCAGTTTTACACCACAAAGCTATTCCCCCCCCAAAAAGAATCAGTGCTTTATTTTTCAGTTTGTCATATGATTTACAAGAAATTGGCTCTGTACCTCGAAGCGATTCCTCTTCAATATTAGGCCTCCAAATTCACCTCATTTATATCTGATCCGGTCAGTTGTATTAGTAAGCCTACAAATGTGTCATGGTTGTAGCCTATCTGAGCTACTGACCTTAATCACATCGCGTTTATATTTCTCCTTGTGAATTTGAATTTAAATAAAACTTCTTTTATTAGGCTACACTGAATTGTATGGAATAATTAGCATATGCTTTTAAAACATAGAAAATAATAGGCCTAATAATAATAAAAAAAGGGTAGAACACCTAAATGCCACATATTAATTGTTTTTAAGTTGGCAGTAAAGTCACTGCTTTTTAAAAGATGGCAATGCATTTCAACTATTCAAGACTTGACCACCTGTGATTCTATCCAAACCTGAACTTCGAGTTTTGAAAGAGTTCTCAGCCACACCCTGATACGCCCACGGAGTTTTGCTTTGATACGATGATGACGATCACTTTCCCATCTCACTGTATTTTCGTGTAGCCTACGCGCAGATTGCCAGCTTGGCACTCGTAGCCTTCCAAGTGATGATGAATCAGGTAGCCCAGTGACTGCAGATGTAGACTATAGCTCTTAAACATACTATGTTTCTGTCTCCAGAATTCAGACTTCAGTGGATGCTGCAGAAGAAGTTTTTTCTCAGAAGACACCTGGCATAAAAACCAGTAGGCCTAATTCCTGAGGGGTAGGCTATAGGCTAAGAAGAAAAGAGCAGTCTCAGCTGGGATCAAATAAAGCAACTTATCTATTTGATCAGACAAGAAAGGCAGCCATGCTCGGCGGTGAAGGGGAGAGCAGCACCTTCTCTTCTACGAAGGAAGCAGGGGATGACAGGCGCAAGTCTCCGGCTGTTGGTGGGGACGATCCGACTGCTGCCAGCAGGTACACAGAGCACGGGATGGATGCTGACCGCTACTACATCCCTCCTACAGTTTCTAAACAAAGCCCAGAAACACCGAGTCCCTGCTCTTTTCTCCCGTATACCCCCAGTGGGACAGTTTACACCCCTTCCAGCGCTGGCAGGTACCCCTCATCTCTCCACTTGAGCTCCGTGTTGCCTCCCGCGGGGTTTTCCCCCTCCGCAGCCGGCCGCAGTCACTTCAACCCGGCATACCAGCTCGGGCAGAGCCCCGGCTGCATCTACCCGCCCTACACTGGCTCAGGGTCGGCTCTGAGCAACTTAACTCTACCCACCGCCGGCCCGGGGGTCAGGGCCCAGGTATACCTCTGCAACCGGCCGCTGTGGCTCAAGTTCCACCGGCACCAGACCGAGATGATCATCACCAAGCAGGGCAGGTGAGACAGCAGGAGGAGAGGATACAGAGGAAGTAACCTTGATACAATTAGCCTATCGCGATTTTCATGGGAAATAATTTAACTCGCCTCGGTTCACGTGAATTAGGCCTACATTTCATTTGCTGAGAAAAAAAATCTGATTTTCACGGTCATCCAATAAAACCTAGTTTAGGCTATAGCTATTCCAATGCCGTCTATCATAGTGCATTTGGTTTTGTGTTTGCAGACGGATGTTCCCGTTCCTCAGTTTTAACATAGCTGGTCTGAGCCTGACAGCGCACTACAGCGTGTTTGTGGAGGTGGTGCTGGCGGATCCAAACCACTGGAGATTTCAAGGTGGCAAGTGGGTCACCTGCGGGAAGGCGGACAACAGCAGCCAAGGTACTGAAACATCGTCAGAACGATATTTGACATTTTTATCATTTCATTTCTTACGATGTGGAAATAACCATAGAAACAATAAAAAAAAAAAACTATGGAAATAACTGACATGGAAAGACTTGTTCTATTTGCCAGAATACAATTAGCATATTCGTTACAATTAAGTCTTATGTTTATGTGTATAGCCTATACCTTTTGAAATAGAGGTGTGCAATATATTAAACTTTTTTTCTTCTTCCAATAAGTAGCTGGTGTAGCCTACTTGGCATTGCATTGAGTTTGATGTTAGAGAATGTCTTTATTTCAGGGAACAAAGTCTACATCCATCCCGAGTCTCCAAACACAGGGGCCCACTGGATGAGACAAGAAATCTCCTTCAGCAAACTGAAACTCACGAACAACAAAGGAACCGGTCACAATACCTCGCAGGTATGCCAAACTAATACATACATAAATACAGGCTAAACAATAGCTATAACTAACGCCACTCATTGAAGCTTTAAATAATTTGTAGCCTATTCGAATGTCACCATATGTTTTGTTGCATTGACATACTGTCATGTATCATATTGTAATATAGCCTAGGCTATAGTAAAATATTTACCCTGATAAATAATAAAGGTAAAGCGCACCATTTACAAGTTTGAGCATATACGTAAATCATACCAGCATAATTCGGTAATTGAAACTTTTTTATTTAAAATAAAAAAATAAAAACATTTTTTGGAAGGAAATTCATTTGCGTCATTAGAACAAACCAAATGATCTTTTTGCACACATTGCACGTTTTAGAAAATCATTTATCGCGTAGCCTACTTTTAAAAATGAACCAACGATTTAACGGATTTGACCATGTTATTACGCAGATGATTGTCCTGCAATCGCTGCATAAGTACCAGCCCAGGCTGCACATCGTGGAGGTGACGGAGGACGGGGTGGAGGACAGTGACGTGAAGACTCAGAGCTTCACCTTTCCAGAGAACCAGTTCATAGCTGTGACTGCCTACCAGAACACTGATGTAAGCATGATGAAACATGCCTCCATATGCTTCTCTTGTGCCACCAGGTGTTTTTTAAACTATAGATTGCAATGCTGGAATGTAACTAAGTACATTTACTCAAGTACTGTACTTAAGAACAAATTTAAGGTACTTGAGACTTTTCTTTTCATGCCACTTTCTGCTCCACTACATTTCAGAGAGAAATATAGTACTTTTACTCCACTACATTAATCTGACAGCTTGTTTACAAAAAATAAAATACAAAACACATGCAGTTTATGAAATAGGACGTTTATTATAAATTAAACTACCCAACAATATAATGGCCTACAAGTCCAGCTTAAATTATTAGCCAATTAAACACTTAGTTGATTGACAGAACTGTTTGGATCGAACCAGTTTCTAAAAAGTGAGGATTTTTCTGCATTGAGTTTTTTTTACTTTTAATACTTTAAGTACATTTTCCTGATGAAACTTACATTATTTTACTTAAGTAGCATTTTCAGTGCAGAACTTTTACTTATAACAGTATTTTTGCAGTGTGGTATTAGTACTTTTACTTAAGTAAAGGATCTGAGTACTTCTTCCACCACTGATAGACTGTTGTACTCATAATATACCTACCTTGTAAGTAGAAAATGCATCTTGTCTTGATCCATTTGTTATTTCTATTCATTGAAACTCATTCAGTGGACATGCATGCAGCAGTTTTTAAGTGTTAATTATCTACCTGCTATTTGTATAGTTTGACATGCAAGTGGTTAGTAGGTAATAGGCATTCAACTGCATGATGTTTCTTTACATTTTTTTTCCTTCTTTATCGTAACATATCAATATGAAGCTTATTCTTTATTTGCTTTGTTTTAGATTACGCAGCTGAAAATTGATCACAACCCCTTTGCCAAAGGATTCAGAGATAATTATGATTCGTGAGTATTTTACTTTATTGTCACACATTTCTCACCAGTTATGAACTGAGTATAAATATAAAAAATTTACAACACGTATATATATATCTATCTATATATATATATATCTATCTATATATATATATATATATATATATATATATATATATATATATATATATATATATATATCAGATTATATGTTTTATGGAGTCAACTGTGTTGTAATTTGTTATTTACCAATTTAAGATATGCTGTTTCATATGTGTGTGTGCCAACTCATTTTCAAAGATGTTTTTTTTACACCATGATTTTTTTCACCCAGACACTGCTCTTCCTTGACCTCAAGTTCATACGTACATGTATTTTCCAGGATGTACACAGCTCAAGAGCATGACCGACTCACACCGTCTCCGACCGACTCTCCTCGTGCCCACCAGATTGTCCCCGGGGCCCGCTACACCATGCAGCCCCTCTTTCAGGACCAATTTGTCAACAACCTTCCTCAGAATCGCTTCTATAACAGTGAGAGAGCAGTGCCGCAGACTAACAGCCTCCTCTCGCCTCAGACAGAAGACGGAGCTTCGCAGAGGTGGTTTGTTACCTCCATGCAGCAAGGGGGAAACGGCACTAGCACCACCAGCAAACTAGATCTGACACCCTATGAGGGGGAATACTCAAGCTCCCTGCTGCCTTATGGTATCAAATCCCTGTCCATGCAAACATCCCACGCTCTCAGCTACTACCCAGACTCTCCTTTCCCCACCATGTCTGCAGGGTGGGGGTCCAGAGCAGCATACCAGAGAAAGATTACTCCCAGCCTGCCTTGGTCTCCCAGGCCCAGTCCCACCACTGGCTTCTCAGAGGACTCAAACAAAGTTAAACCACAGATAGAAGAGGAGGTTAACGGCAGTGGAAGCCTAATCTCCCCCTGGACAGAGACACAGCCATCAGCTCTGTCCTTAGACAACGCTCATTCATTTTCCACAGCCTGCAAACGGAGGCGTTTATCTCTCACTGGTCCCAGCACAGAGGACTCTGACATCAAGTGTGAGGACTTGGCCTCTGCTGCCACCAACAGTAGCCCCTATATCAAAGAAGCACCCTCATCCAAAGGCATGGCAGCGTACTATTCCTTTTACACAAACCCTTAATTTTTTTTATCTCTGAAATGTTTTGTCTCTCATTTTGGTTGTTCTTCATTTGCCATGCATATGTTTTTTTGTTTATCTTTTGTTGTTATGGGCACACTCAGAGTTTGTCTTGGTGGTATTAAATGTGGTGATCATTGTTTTGTTTCTTCCCTTTGTGGTTACAAAGGAAATACCAAGGACACTTAAACACATTCACATTCCTGAGATGTTGTTGGCTTATTTCATCTATTCTGTATTTAGTCCATCTGTTCTCATGAACTGGACTATATGTTTTTTTTCACAGCCCCATTTATGAAACTCTGAATATGAAGTTTGAAAGTGCCAAAGCATTTAATTTGCTGTATATGCCTTTACACTGAGGTTATGTGTTTACAGAGTATTTATTAAAGGCCTGTTGATATGAAATATGTGCACTCATAAATGTGTCGATAATATGCTGTATATACCTTCATTGCAATGTTCAGAATTTTGATAATAAAAGGCATGTGTTTTATTGAATATCTGAGTGGTTATTTCAAGTTAAGACACCTTTGTCCCTGTTTAAATACAGCTTACTTTACATATGATGGGCTAATGGGAACATTTAATATTGCATTTGTTTGATAAAGGAATGCACCAGTTAAAGATTTCTGCTCACAAGGTATATTTGATGATTATATACATTATAATTGGTTCATTACTCATAGGAACCACCTAATACGCAGGAGTGTGGGGGTAAAACCACTTGAATTGAGCTAACCCATATTGGACTGACACAAATGTTGCAACTTCATTTCATCTAACAGCACAATTTGTTTTCGTGGACTCTGTCGCACTCTTGTGGCATTTTATTGTACTCACAGCTACCAAATCAATCAGACTGTTGAGTTGAGATGGACAATGTAGGCCTACATCTGACATTAAAATGGAATTAGGCTACATTTGCATTGTATCTTGCTTAGACCCTTACACTACAGCCGATGTTTTCCACTTTATATTTCATTTTGAAGAATCCCATGTCTTTTCTGTCCATGGGAACCTGTATATTTGACACACGTTAGATAAAGTTGCATGTCCGTCATATTGCACTCCAAATATGATGCTAAGCCGTTGCGATAAACAGGAAGTAACCCAGTGGACTTCAAAAATAAAAAAAATAAACAAACTTAGCCTAGTTGGTCATTTCATGTCATGAGTCCAGTATATTGCAAAATCGTGACGTAAGGATGCAAAAGTAAATTTATAGCGTCAATGTGTGTATTTTATTGTTTAGTCTCAGAGAAAAAAAGGAGCGCAACTGATTTCTTTCTCCGAGTGTTTGGGGGTTTGTGCTGAAACCTGGCAACCCGTCTATCAGCCACTGCTGCGAGCAGAGCAGAGTCAACGAAGAGTTGACAGGAGCAACACCACTCCTCTGTGCACACATTATTTATGGTTTGCCTCACTAACAAGAAAATCTTCTGGTTATTGTGCTAGCGAGTGCCAGTTTATTCACAAGATCTGGTCTACAACGGCAAGATGTACCATATGTGTAAGTCGGAATACTTGTTACTCATTGTTTACTCTGAGTTTATAAACTGTGCTTGCTGAGTTGGCTAGTAGCACGGTTAGCTTGCTAGCTGATCCGATAGCGTAACGTTATGCACTGACGTTAGCCAACGCAGATGCTAGCGTCATGATGTTTTTATGCTTTTGAATAACATCCAGCTAGCAAGGAGTATTGTGTATTGTGATTAGCACTAGCACGTTCAACAAACGGATTGGTTTGCAGCTAACGTTATCTAAGGTCAGTTGGCTGGGGAATGTTTTCATTAACCAGAAATGTAACAAAGCGTTATGACGGACTGTTTGGTCAATAACAAAACACACTGCCGTTGGTTTGAGCTAGCGAAAATGGTAAACACCACACAGCATGGGGAAAGGCCTGCATGAAGGAGTTTAGTGACAAGTGGCAAGCTACGCAGACGAACTGTTACATTTTAATATCCTTAGCTGCCGCTGTTAGATAGCTATAACGTTAGTTAGATGTTGGTTGGCGCTGTCATAGAGGAGTGTCAGATATGTTAATTAGTTACACATTCGGATAGGAACGTTAACCGTATCAAGTATAATGTGTTACCATCTTTGAGGTTGTATAACAGTTCAAAGATCAGATCAGTTGTTTACAAGTGTTCACCAAGGTGGGACATTTTCTGTTAGTGTTGCCCTCTGTGTGATTATGATGGTATCTGTCCTCCTCACATGGCACAAGCTTGACACAGATTAGTGATGTAAGGAAAGTTTACTTGTGCCGTCCTCTGTATAATTTGCTAACGTTTTACTGTGTGTAAGTTATGTGTTAATTTTATTTGAATATACAGGGTCCTATTGCAAGGGTGGCTGTAGATAATGTCCTATCCTAAAAATAGCAAAACACATTTAAAGAAGTACTTATTTAGGTTGGCTGAATAAAGAACAAATGATCAATCAATGCATGTAAACTGACTTATGAAAAAAATCTGTTACAGAGGGTGAGGAGGAGCCCCAACCCACTCTGGTCCAGCCTCTGTTCCCCTTACCTCCATTCTACGTTGGATGTTTTCGTAGAGGGTTTCTCTCACCAATCTTTATCAAAAGTTGAAACA
The DNA here is from genome assembly GCF_010015445.1 of Perca fluviatilis. Taxonomy (NCBI): domain Eukaryota; kingdom Metazoa; phylum Chordata; class Actinopteri; order Perciformes; family Percidae; genus Perca; species Perca fluviatilis. The sequence goes on along the minus strand of NC_053118.1, from coordinate 14,109,228 downwards.
TGAGAATAGGAAATTATGGCCATATTTTACACTAAATGGGTATCTGCTCCTATACTTGATTGTAACATGCGAGCACCTCATAACGTTACTAAACTTACTTACGTTAAAGATATATACTCAGTTGCCTGTTTATTACATGTAGGTACTCTATGCAGTACCTTCATGAAGGTTAGAATGTTCCGTTTTGGTTAAAGCTGTTTTAAAGAGATGTCGATTTAACTTTATTATATTTTTGGAGGATGTAGTTTGTGGTGCTGCTGAACTAGAAACACTTATTAGTATCTCAATTCAAATTTCAAATTACAGTGAGTATTACGTTTCCTGGAAAAAAGTTATAGGTCCCTTCTTCATTCCAATCTGTGACACACACACACACACACACACACACACACACACACACACACACACACACACACACACACACACACAGTGTACAGTCTTGACATTGTTTACATAAGCTACGGAAACTGATCAATTGTCCTGGAAAAAAGAAATGTAAAAATTTGCTTTGCATTTCCTTTGTCATTGTGGCATTGTTGAGTTAGGTTTCCTGGATGCATTTTTTGTTTACATAAGGTGTATATTTTGCACTGAAATCTGTGACCCCTCAATATCTGTCTCCCTACCTAAACCTGAACCAAACCCTTATCCCTAACCCTAGTTTTGCTTTGGGGGCGCTACGGATTTTAACAGGAGGGACACAGATGTCATCAGGTCCCAAATTTTGCTACACCTACACCAAGGCATTATTGTGCAGACGGATTTGTATGGTGGTAAGAACTCAGTATGAATTCATTTTAGTATCATGAAGTAGACTATATTGTGCTGAAGGAGGTGATATTATCTGTTGATTTGTGCTTTAGCTCACCAAAAAAGCATTACATTGCCCAAAACAGTGACGGCCATATGGTGCTCTGGTGGAAGCGAAATGCTGACTCGCTGCATGTTGTTCTTTAGTTGAGGATATCTCGCTTCACAATGAGTCCTGGCCTCAGTGGGATGGGCAGCATTGGCACGGAGAGGCGGAAGCTCCTGGTGATGCCAGAGGAAGTCTTGTCCTTTTCTCTGTGTGAGCTTTGTTGGCACTATGTTTAGTTATTCCAAACAAAAAATAAAAAGAGCAACACAAGGAGGTGGTTTACAGTGCCGTGGTAATGCTGACAGAGGGGCTTGTAGCAGAGCAGTCTGAGCAACCTTGGAGATGCAACTCTCGGCCTTGTGATTCAGAGGCAGGGGAAGTGATTAATACTCACCATTTTTCAGTTGACAAGGCCTTGTTGGACTCGGACACAGCCATAAAGGAATTAAACTCCTGTTTTTCTTCTTTTCTTTTGGACAATCAGTATGCTGGCCTATTGGACTTGAACAGATTGAAGACGACTAAGTCAGAGCTTGAACCTACGGTAGGGGAAGAGATGGGGAACACAGCGACCAAGTTCCGAAAGGCTGTCATCAATGGGGATGAGGTGCTGGCATGCCAACTGTATGAGAGCAACCCGCAGTTCAAGGAGGCTCTGGATCCCAACTCTACATACGGAGAGTCCTACCAGCACAACTACACTTTGCATGCGCCAGCACTTTACGCGCCGACTCACGTACACGTCAGGATATGGTCCAGATAAATCTAACTTGCAGCAAACTGAATGTACATTTGAGCGTCATTGATGAGAAAATGGATATCTAGCTAGGGTTGATAGATGAGGGACTAATTTGTTGTGCTCTAGATGTTTGATATGCTGCAGTTTATTAATTCATTACAATATTATTTGTATTTATTACGTGGCACACGCTCAGATATCAAGTGTCCTTTGAACACTTCTCTTATTTTTTTTAGCATTCTGTTGCTCAGCTGGTCCCATCTATTACTGTATTGCTGCATCGTAAGAGAACATTTTTCCTGTTTTGTCTCTATACGTCTCTGTCCCATCTGTCTCTCCACATAGCCATCTGTTAGAAGCTCTCAGGAATGCAACATGCTGGGATGGAATAGGATGGGGCTCCAAGAGCTTCCCACCCCACAAGCTACCAACCTTGCATGTGTTTGTCTTTACTCCTCTCAGGCCCTATCGTTTCTCCGCTTATAGGATGCTAGTTCAACTTTGGATGCCTACCTCATTAAAAATGCTTGGTGGGTTTTAACATGTCAGAAGTTAACAGCAAAGTCAAGTGTAAGCAAAATATACGACTGGATAGATGAATGCCGCACCACAATTCTGAGACTCAAACTAATTAACTAATTTGGATAATAATTTAGCTGAGGTGCAATGTGTAGTTCTCTAGATTTTATTTCAAATATTGTTGTTGAACCAGCACCTCATGCCAAGGCCGATGAGGTGGTGGGGCGTTTTGAGGAAGCTGGACAGGGAGCGTAAGAAGTGCAAAAACTGGTGTGTTTATTAACAAAACAACAACAAAAAATACTCAAATAAAGGGCACAAACAAATATATGTGTGTGTGTGTGTGTGTGTACCCACAACAATAAGCACCCCATGTTATATACAAATGTCAATTGCTGCAGAACTATCTTACCCATTGTTGTACACCTTAGGAGTGCCCAGCCCCTACGTGTCGAAAGGACATAAGCAGGCAAACCTGCAGGCACTCTTCTTAATTGCGCTGGTGATCACATTAAGGCAGAAACATAGCAAAAATACTATGGGTACATCCCATGTCCCTTATTTGATATCTCCTCAGTCCTGGGCTGAATCGGAAGGGATTCTGTCCCTTCTTTCATGAAGGCCGTCTCAAAGCTCTAATTTCTACCTAGAGGACAGAGGAGCACAATACACGAGAGCATCCTTCCCGGAAGCCGTGCAGCTGAAAGCCGTTGCTAACTCCGCCCATACAGCTGACAAATTCATGTGACGCTTCAGAGGAAAGGACGTCTTACCCCTCTAAACACATTTCCTCGTTTCCTCGCGTCTCTTCTGCGTGTAAGACGCGAGTAAGGGAAGCAAGTGGAGGAGCCGGCAATGCAATATAAATAAGAGAAGTGAGAAGGACCCCATGTCCCCGTAAACCAAACAGTTCTATGTTATTTTACACAGATCAAATGATAATTTATCAAATAAAATAAAACATACTAAAAATTAAGGATTAAGCAGACACAAAACATTGTTAATTTTGGGAACAGGGCCTAGTGAAAAGGGAGAAAGGCAGCCTTTACACAATTGTGAAGTACACTACTTAAACGGCTCTAGAATACACTAAAAGTAGAATCAACTAAGCATAACAGAAATAAGTGATATTTGTTATTTTCACCCTTTTAGGTCTTTTCTCCTAAGCAAAGATGGGAATCCTAACAAGCGTAATGTGCACAATGAGACATCTCTGCACCTTCTCTGCATGGGGCCCCGGATCCTGACCTTAGAGGGGGCACTGCAACCCCGGCTCTCACGGCCATATGAAGACAAGCAGCGTAGGGCTGAATGTCTACAAATCATTCTGGCATGGACCGGAGCAAAGCTGGACCATGGAGAGTATGAGATCGCTGATATCAATGCCACTGACAACAAGAAAAACACCTGCCTGCACTATGCTGCTGCCTCAGGCATGAAGACTTGTGTTGAGGTGAGATTCCAAAGTCCTGTGGGCATTTTTCAGTATGGGCTAATGTAAAATTTCCTGAAGAATGACATTTTAGGTATAGGTCAAAGGCTCCATAGATATAAATGGAAGAGCCTCACTAAGACAGGGAGAAATTTGAGTGGAATGAAGATAAAAGGGGCCAGAGTAACCCTGATGTTAACACAAATTATTCAATGTCTGCCCTTTTGTTCTATGAATATTTGTATAATAGTGGCTTTTATATATATATATATATATATATATATATATATATATATATATATATATATATATATATATATATATATATATATATATATATATATATTTTTCCCCCATTCATTATATTAAGTTAGACCAGTCCCTTTTGCATGCAGAGTTTTGGGAAGATGTTGTGCAACACACATCATCTTTATTAATCCCTGGGGCAGGATGAATCACGTACAAAGGTCACATTAAGTCGCGTTAAGCTATCACTGTGTGTGTCTCAATATCTGCCTTTGTAAAGACCGGAGTTTTAGTTTTTGGAGACCAATTTTGTTTCTATGATTCATAATTATATAATTTTTAACTGTTGAATTTTTCTTTCTTAAATTTCCCCCTTAAACTGTGAATTGACATATACAGCAAAATGCAATTTGCACCATATGTAAAACAACATGTCAAAGTTGGGAGGCAGGCAGGTCTGGTGTGATAGAGAGAAACCTACAATAAAACTTCGGAAAATTTAGCAAAAGGCAAAGTGGACAAGAATAAATTGAACTAATGTTTTGGAAGCTGAAATTACATCATACTTGACATAGTCTATATCAATGAAGATTCATTTAAGGGATTACTCCGGTGCCGCCGGGAGATCCGTCGGACATCCCTCATTTTCGTCTGGATGTCCCTCACCTTCCGCTTACTTTGTGTTGGCATTCTAAACTCGATTTACGAGACTATGGTTAACTGCTCCTCAGATCTCTGCAGGGTAAATAGTGACAGCTAGCTAGACTATCTGTCCAATCTGAGTTTTCTGTCGCACGACTAAAACAACTTTTGAACGAGCACGTTCGACCAAAACAAGTTCCTTCCCGAGGCTATTTTGCAGAAGCACCGTTATTGCATCCTCCACTTAGCGCCGCCCATGACGATTGTGATTGGTTGAAAGAAATGGCAATAAACCAGAGCACAATTTTTTCCCATCCCAGAATGCTGTGTGAACTAGCCAGACCCTCCTCTGCAGCGCTGAGGAGGAAGGTCTGGCAATGTGAGTCTATACTTGACAGAACAAGTCATTACATTTTCCTAAAGGGCCCTCAGCCATTGCCGTTGTTAATAAAAAACAACACTTAATTGAAGTGCAATCCACGTAAAGGTCCTGAAACTGGAAAATAGTGAGTCATAATTGTGATCACAGTAGAGCTCAAAATACTTGGGTTTAGCATTTCTGCCATAATGGTGTAGCCTTTCCCTCAATTACTACCACATAGTTACTGGTACTCCACTGTTTTTGTCATTTAAGATGTTTCAAACTTCATATACAAGCCAGTAAACCTTAGTGCATGCACCTGCGTATAGAATTTGCCCCATTTTCTTTTTGTTTCAACTTGCTCAGTTCCTGGTGCAGAGAGAAGCGGACCTGTTTGCGGAGAACGAGGACCGCGAGACTCCATGTGACTGTGCAGAGAAGCAGCACCACAAGGAGTTGGCCCTGTGCCTGGAGTCGCAGATGGTCTTCTCTCTTGCCCCCGAGGCAGAGAGTATAGAGGCAGAGTACGCAGCCCTTGACCGAAGAGAGGTACAGAATAAGATACTAAAAGGCAGAGGGAATACAGCTTTTAGTTTGTCACCCTCAACTGGTGTCACTTACAACATTACCAATACCAAACTTCTACATAGTCACAAACTGTTAAACAATCTAATGGCAGTTAACAGTTTTTGTCCATTTTATTGCTGTTTTAGACAAAACTCTTTTGAGTAAGCTAATTGTCTATTTATGATTTGCTTTAAATACTACTATTCTCTTCATCCCAATCTTTCTTTCTGCTCCCACTCTCATTCTTTTCCCTTCCCTCCCCCTCATCCCCTGATCACACCTTCTGTTGCTCCCTCTGCTCTTTCATTACTTTTCTCTGCCAACCTGTCTTCTTTTTTGCATCCCTACCATCCTTCATTCCTTCCTCTCTTATTTTCCTCGTCATTATCTTCCTTTCCTCTTCTCTCGTCTCTGTCCTTTCCTCTGTCATACCTCTCCTCTCTAGCTGTATGAGGGCCTGCGGCTTCAGGACCTACGGAGGCTGAAGGACATGCTGATAGTGGAAACAGCCGACATGCTGCAGGCCCCTCTCTTCACTGCAGAGGCATTGCTGCGTGCCCATGGTACTATAAAAAAAACACACACACACACAGAGTATCTGCTTGGCCTTTAAAAATGGTTGGCAGCGACCTGGTAGCCTAGTGGTTAAAACAAATATAGTATATCTGCAACATCCCAGTTTTGATTCTGGCCAGGGAACATTGTTGCATGTCTTATCCTTTTCTCCGTCTCACCGTGTTCCCTGTGTGCATCTACCAGTGATGCCACGTAACGCGTTACTCTAATCTGACCACTTTTTTCAGTAACGAGTAATCTAACGCGTTACTATTTCCAAACCAGTAATCAGATTAAAGTTACTTATCCAAGTCACTGTGCGTTACTATTTTTGTCATTTTCCTTAGTAAAAAAATATATTTTTGCTTTCTTCTTGCGTCTCGGGGAGTGAAGTCACGTATGCGACAAGTCACGTTTTCAGCATGAGGACAGGTCACGCGTTTTCAGCTTGTGGACAGTTCACGTGTACCCGCGCGCGCACAACGTAAACAACAATGGAGGGAGAGAGATGCGCGTTTTCTAGCTGGAAATACAGTCACTATTTTGAGTTTGTGTCAGCTCAAGACGGCAATATTAAGGTTCGTTGTACACTCTGTGCTGGTGGTGACAAAGTGCTATCTAGCTACAAAAACACTACGTCAAATTTGAAGAAACATTTGGAGTTGCAGCACTGCCGTCAAACTTACAGAGCAAGTCCCAGCAGGTGGTGCGAAGCAGAGAGGAGGTCCCCCACCACCAAACAAACAACAAAAGCTGGACTTCGGTGAAAAACCAGTAAGTGTGGGAGAGTTGAAGAAGTTGGTCGGGCAGTATGTTGTAGAGGAAACGCTGCCCTTAAACACGGTTGAATCGCTCTCTTTCGTGCCATAATAAACCAGATCCCCACTACTGGCAATGCCGAGCTGCCTCACAGTAAACCGGTTGTCATTTTTATGTTGAGGTTGTAGGGGTGTTGTCGGCAGTTGCTGAATGTAACTAATAAAGTAACTTGTAATCTAACTTCGTTACTTTTAAAATCAAGTAATCTGCAAAGTAACTAAATTACTTTTAAAATCAAGTAATCTGTAAAGTAACTAAGTTACTTTTTCAAAGTAACTGTGGCAACACTGGCATCTACACTGTCTAGGGTTGGGTACCGTAACCCGCTGGCAATATGGCACTGGTTTCTAAACGACCGGGATCTAATGGACCAAATGACAACGCAGATTTCAGTGCTTCATTTCGGTGCCACTTAAATGCCTGCGCGGCTATCTGGTGCTCCGAAACGGATGTTACAGGCAACAGAACCATCACTTAACATGACGCTAGTTAACATTACACTTGGCAGCAGGTCACGTTATCCTACAGTTAGCTAGTAGCTGGCTTAAAGGATGTATTTCACCACCAGGACGTGTAACAGTCTGCAGCTAAAGACACAGTGTAGGCTAGCTGCACTTTCCGAGACATCATGGCCACTGCCGGAGTTGTAGGAGAAACAACACCAACAGGACTAAAACGTGGGGTATACTCGCCGCAGCCAACCTGTCGAACGCCAGTGTGACGTCATGGGAGCGCTGTAACTATTTATACTCGCGCGTGGTGGTTGCGACACTAAAAAAAAAATATCTTATTTAATGTGTCTTATACTTTTATTTGTATTAGGATTAGAGTATCTCATATGAACTTCATGCTGCACTCCAGTGATTTCCTGGAAGGGGTACTATGTGAACAACCTTTGTGTTCGACTTATGTTGCTCTAGGTGGAGAGTGTCATTGTCACATGCTCTAAATGCTATTTGAGTGGGCTAGTCCTTTCCACAAAATATTTGAAGAAAAACACTGGTACATAAAAAAAAAAAGAAAGAAAATGAGGCCACTTATTGCAGTTACAAACATAAGTTTGCAATACCATGGGGTGAAGAGTTGTATCTTCCACATTGTTTATTTCAGGACTTTATTTTCTTCCATTCTGTTCTTACTAGAAACAATAGTGTGCAGTGGAATGCAGCTCACATGAGCTAATGTACATCATACACCACTGCAAGTGAATTGACTTGTTAGCATTACATGTAAACTTATATTTCTGAATAGATGCTAAATAGGTAGCTTAATTTCTACCCATCACAAATAAGTAATGGCATACTGAAATTAAGGTTAAGTAATGTTAGTTAAAGGTAATTTTAATGGTTTACTTTCAAGCAGATGGTTTGTCTTTGCAGTGTAGATTTTATGAAGGAATATAAAGTATGAGATTAGAGTCTAGAGCGTCACAGCGTGTACAATTTTAGTTTCCTTATTAAATCTATTGGTGTGTAAAGTAACGGTAGCTCAAGGTAAAAGCCAAGTTAAACGTGTAACATCCACATTCACAAACAGACAATATGCACACAGGTCATCAAATCAATATACCTAACGACATGCATCCATGAGACCTATGTGGAGAAAGCTGTGGAACTCCCTGCTTGGTGATCTCAGGCAGGCAAACTCAGTGGCTTCTTTTAAATCTTTTTTTATTAAATCACTTATTGTTTTCATAACTGTTATATTTATTTCTAATATTGTTGTATTTATTGTTGAATTTAACTATTTTATTTCATTTATATTTTAATTATGGATTTTGTTTTGAATTTATTGTTTTTACTGTACAGCACTTTGTAAATTATTATTATTATTATTATTATTATTATATTATATTTTACCAATAGGCTAAATCAGTGAAAGCCTTTTATTCTGAGAAGAATGAATTGATTTCATTTTGCCACATTCTTCATGCCCACAGACATCTGTCATTTTCCCAGAATTACTCCACTCATGCTTAAGTGCTTAAGCCACCAAATCTCAATCTTGCTTCGCTTAACCTACCTTAGATAATGGATATGAAGAGCTTCAGATGTTTAAAACAAAGTTATTTGATTTGAAGCCTTTGAAAAGCATTACCACTTAATTTAATTGAACTTTTCTTAGATTATGTCAGTAGAGGACTTCAAAAAATGTGTCACAGTTTGGGTTGATTCTCATCTTGGCCAGCTGTTGAGCTGTGTGTGCTACATATTAGACATACTTGTAAGCGCTTAGGGGAGAGAGTGACCACAGATTCTTGCTATTTTTATTCACCTCTATCATGGGAAGGATGTCTGTCTGTTTAATGGGGATGGAACATTTTAGAGTTCTTGTTAATCTCCATGAGAAAGGTTTTTGGACTTATTTATCATTACTTTCTTGTGACAACTTTAACACACTATACTTTCTAACTTTTACATTTCCATATTAGTCTTTTTAAATGTTATCATCACAATTCTTGGTGCTTTCCTGTTGAGCTGCCCGCCTGTCAATCTGTCTGTGCTTTTGACAATTTGTATTTCCCTGCAAATTTTTGATTTATAAGACCAAATGTGAAGACTTTTAATTTCCGACTCCTTTTAATGGCCAAAAGCTGGAAGATAGAGTCATACTCATTGATGAGTTTTAATTGAATGGAAATGGGGGGAATTGCAATATTCATTATCTAGACGAGGCCATTTAGAGTTTGAGGCATTTGATTGGTGGTGAAATGTGTCTCGAGGCTGATAATGGCCTAATTGCACAGTTGATCCGGTCATGTTCCTGATTTTAGAAGGGGCTTTTTCGTCAGAGAAAATTTGGACTCAGGCACAGTCCACAAGTCATTCAATATTTATACTGAAAAGCTCTCTGACCTGTTTTTGTACTAATGTGAGATTGGACAGCTATTCTAAAACAGAAAACCAGATGGCAGCAGGTCTATGTTGGATCTTTAAAAGGCTTATGTGGTGTTATTGCCACTGGAGTGGGATTTGTGTGGGCTTTGGTGGATTCAGCATTTTGATTTCCAATTCTTACAAACATATGACAGGATGGACAGAAAAAGACAAGTCTTGTTTTATCAGGTTGAATGGGAATTCTGTCATATGTTGTCTTTGATGTTTATCCAGGCCTACATTCCTGAATATTTATAAAATATGATCACAAAATACACTTGTTTTTTTTATGTTCTTGTGAACAACTAAGTGATTCTAGATTGTGACTGGGCTTGGTCAGTTTTGCTTATCACGTGGGTCTGTGTTATTAAAATACAGTGTTGTTATGAGCTTTTGTTTCTTCAAAATGCCAACTTAACTGGCTATTTAAACTCAATGTCCCAGCCTATTTTATAAGCTCTGGGCTTTTACTACATTGATGTAGTAATTTCCATTTTCCCCTTTCTGTTTAAATTACATTTTTGACTGTCATCCGAACTCTTTCTTCATGCCTCATTGTCATGTGCTCATTAGGTTTCTCATTTACTTAGATTATTATTCTCTGTTTGGTTTTATGCATTAGCATTTCTCTCTTTTTAATTATCTTTAATTTTTTGCATTAGATTGGGACAGAGAGAAGCTCTTAGAGGCCTGGATGAGCAATGCGGAGGAATGCTGCCAACGTTCAGGGGTACAGATGCCCAACCCACCTCCAAGTGGCTACAATGCCTGGGACACCTTGCCCTCGCCTCGTACGCCACGCACCACCCACTCCTCCATCACCTCCCCAGACCAAGTCAGCCTCATGCCTGCCGATGTGGAGTCTTCTCTGGTGAGGTCCCCTTTCACCAATGTTAGCTAAATTAATAGAATAAGAGGATGAGGAAACAACTGAGATTGGTGCTAAGCCCCACAATTCTCATTGAACTGGTGGGAGTCAGCGTTTTACCAAAAATAATTTACACAAATGCCTTCAAACGCCATCTTTCGGTTTTCATACATTTTGAGGTTGAAAAAGTTGAAAAAAACTTTAAATGACAGTTGCAAATTTGGTACATGCCGATGAGAAATTTGTTTATGTATCATTTAACTGTACTTATCAGTGGAGAGCCATCAGATGAAATTAAACCACAAGAAGAGCAGCCTCAGGGAGAAGCGTATTTTCCAGGCCAAGAAGCTCCTACAACAGCAAAAGAATAAAACGCGCAGTGATATGCAGCGGTGATATGCAGCGGTAATATGCAGCAGTGATATGGAACTGTGGCCTGGGCAACTGTGCGCAGAGGGTCTGAGTGCCAAGCCGTGCACCCAAGATTTTGTAACAATGTGTACTCCGCGTTGCAATGATGCAATGGCTACTGAAGAGAAGAAGTCGTTCTTGGAGACGCTCTGACCGCTGCTCTGCTGACCGCTACTCTGCTGACCGCTGCTCTGCTGACCGCTGCTCTGACTGCAATTAGTATGAACGACCAGACAGTTCGCGGGCGACCATGCGTGGCGTCCATGCGCGGCGTCCACCCCGACCGTGCTGACTGCAAGAAGCATGAAACCTGTTTAAAAGCTAGCATGGAAGCGCACAGACTAATAGCATCTGGCAGTGTACCCTTAACAACTGTACACCATTGTTTATTTAAAGCCAGTCCCTACGGTGCCACTGATTTTCTGAAGTGTTTCTGCTGAATTCTTTACATTTTCACCGCCAAACCTGTCTCTCTGCATAATGTTGCATTATTTTCCAGCATGTAATATTGCTTGCGATCATTAGTATTCATGCCACTGGTCTCCCAATAAACATAAACACAAGCAGGACTAACTCTGCTCATAGGAGAAGAAGTGGTTTGTTAATTATGGTGTAAGCTTTGAACATGAGAGAATATTAGAATTCTTAAAAAAAAAAAAAGAGTTGATGAGTGGGACAATAAAAATAGGCAGTAAGAACATTCTATAGCATTCTAATGCTTCTGTGTCAAACATTAAGGAATTAGTAATCAAACCTCCAGATGTGTGGAATTGTCATGCTGTCTGCTAATTGTTTTCCCTCTACAGCTGACATAAACTGGTATTAAGTACTGTCTGCAAACTAAACTTTAAGCACTTTGTAGTTTTAACAAAGATAAAAGAAATATTTTGTGAGCTGGCAAAAACTACAGCTCTCATGAGTCATGGACATGCAAGTGTGCTGTCAAACCTCATGGAAGGTGTGTTTTCCACAGCTATGCAGAATCTGCACGTCTACAAGAACATTATTGACCCGCTGCTGCAAGAGGGTCAGCGGAACACCCCCTGTTTAATTGCCCTCCTATTATCCTGACCTTGTCTCGGGTTTCCTGATAATTATCAAAAATGCTTGACATTTTCCTCAGCAGTCTTCTTTGTGAGCAGTTGGAAATTATGCCAGGTAATGTGTATAGAAGACCAATTGGACACATTTTAAAGTTTTTTTTCAGTGTGTAGAACTATATTATGAGCCTGCTAATGTGAACATGCTAAATGTATACACGCTTGTTGTGATGTGTTTGCAATGCAGCTTATGTTATACATATAAGTTGAAACTTACGTACTGTAAGCATAAAAGTGGCATTTACTCGGCCATTATATATATTTGAGAATTCATATACAAAATAATGACGGAAAGCTGATTCTGTTAATATATCCCTTGTGTTTTCATGGTTTTTTAGACACCTTGCATTAGTGACCAGGGACTTTTAAGATTCTGAAATGGCATTGCACTTGTGGGCAAAGTTAGACAGTTTTTGCCATGCTCTGAAAAGTTTAGTGTTCGAGGACATAATCTTTTTGGATGAGTGATGATTAGTGTTTGGGTATGTATAACTAAACTGTTGATGGTAGATTATAGCTGAAGCTGACAGCTTTGATTTATCAATTACTTTATGAGAAATTATAGGTTGCGTTTGGCTGACAGTATCTTTTGTCGTGGCTCTGTGCCTTGAACTGCACTGTGCCAATCGACCGACTCAAGGGCTCGTTTAAAGGTTACAGTTGATTATATCACAGTCTGCTCTTTCACAAATCAATACTTACATTGTTGAAGTACACTGCTTCCTTTGTCTGTTGTTAGGGCCAGTCTTTCACTGTAACAAGGTGTGTGTGTGTGTGTGTGTGTGTGTGTGTGTGTGTGTGTGTGTGTGTGTGTGTGTGTGTGTGTGTGTGTGTGTGTGTGTGTGTGTGTGTGTGTGTGTGTGTGTGTGTGTGTGTGTGTGTGTGTGTGTGTGGATGTGTGTGGATGTGAAAAAATACATCTGATGACAGAACAGTAATCTGTGAGCCACATACTAATGAGAGGTTATCATCTAGGCCTGGGCTGGCCTTTGACACAGTGTTTTTATTTTTTATTAATTTTTTAATATAAATCAAGAACTATACCAAGAGAGAAAATAGCGAGGGGCAAAGAGAACAGACGGTCCAGAGAAAACGAAAAAAGTTTGGGATCATTTCAAGCTGCAGCGAAACAAAAACTCTGTACAGTGTGTATTTTGTAAAACAGAACTAGCCTACCACAATAGCACAACATCAGTTCTTCAGCATCTCAGCAGAAAGCATCCAGTCTAAAGTTGCACACTCCCGAAGCGACCCGGTACAAGGTAACGTTACCGTTAGCATTTAATGTAAATCAATACGATTGCTAGTTGAGATGAGAGCTCCCCGCTCATCACAGAGCTGGTTAGCTGGTTATAGCTAGTTGTTAATTTTTAGGGAACTGACTACTAAAATAATTGATAGCTGCAGCCCTAGTTTGGTACAGCAGAAAAAAACCAAATGCATAAGGATCCATTTCTTTCTTTTAACTGACATTAGTGCAAGTGTCAAAGACACAATCCTCTTGCTGGGGACAGATTTTTCTCACTGGCAACTTTGGTTAACTATTTTTATTATTACACAAAGGGAAGGACCATTAAACACTTCTATATTACACTATACAAACACTTTCCCAAAAAGCAACAGGTCACAACAGGCTATAAAACTGAAAAGACTCTCTTATGGTGCGTTCAGACTGCAGTGTTGCAAATATTCGCGTCGCTTTAATCACAAGAGTTTGATCGTGGCATAAGTTTGGGATCATTTGTGTTTAATCGTGTTACTCGCATTACCCCACAGTGTAGAGCTGTAGGCTTTTGAGACACGGCGTCACACAAATTTCTCGCTCAAGTTGAAATATTTCAACTCACGCGAGTGCCGCAAATTTTATGTATTGGCTTAATTCGTGTTGCGCTATTTGCATCATTCGCTCCACCCCCATGAATTTGTCTCTTTTTTGCATTTTTTTGTAATCGCGATGCCGAATTCTGGCGGTGTGAAGGCACTATTATGCTATGAAACAGAAAATACTGAATAAATAGAATAATAAAAAATAAAACTTGCATTAGGAGTGTTACAATTAGTTCCACCTTGGCTATATGCCAAAGTAAATGCCAGTTGCTTCAGTAATTGTCTTATCCCGTTCTGCTTTTGCATCTCGTCTTAGCCTATATAACTAATATAACTCTCTCTCTCCTTTTCTGTGGTAGCTGACCAGGAACCCACAGGCTGTTCTTCCAGCTCTGGCGTTTCATTTGCGCTCGCTATAGTGTGACTGACAAGCACGCAAATCCCCATGTGCCATGTTTCCACTGTATGTTATGGCTCTGCTCGATTCAAGTCAGTGTAGGTGGGATTCTCAGCTGATCGCCATAGCATCACCGCGTGAAACTGCCAGGACCTCTTTAAAGCCACACTCACTGAATCCTAACAGAGGAAAGTCTGCACCTTGTCAGTTGTATGGCTTAGTGTACAGCCTAGTTTTGCGGCTGCTATTATTTTCTTTTTTATCTGGGTTTAGTAAATAAAAATATTACGGTCGCTATTGATGGTAACTTGGCATTATTAAAATGGTGGGTTTGTGCAGAATGTCCCGTGTTACCCTCAAATTCTCTTTGACCAGTGGTCTGCAGTGTTTTAACTGCACCTTTTAGTACTGCTTGGAACCTCGACTGAGGTGGTACCAAAAAAAAGTATTAGGTACTAGCCAGAACTTATACTAATGGTAAACACATAAATAACCGTTCTAATGTGTAACGAACTGAACCGGACTGCTTGGTGGAAACAACTTTGTTGTGATAACCTCAGCACCTGTAGCTAACGGCGTACAGATACAATTTTCCAGGCAGAACTAGCCCTTGTGAACGTTGGTTCCGCATTAAGGGAATCAACCTACATTCTGTGTTTTCTGCATCCACCGAACCGTGACCCTTCTTCCATGATGGTTCGGCACGAATACACAAACCGGTACAGCCCTAGAAATAATACATGAATTGTACTTAAGGGCCTTTTTAAATTGCAACAAAGAGTTTTTAGAATTTTGTTCAGAAAATTATCTTTAATGGCAGATTTTCTTTTTTTATCTACACTGACTGTGGCCTCAAGACAGATTGTATCTCTTTTCTTTTGTGTCACAGTGTGGTATCTGCATGTCTTCCATTTCCGTCTTCGAGGAACCTGTTGACATGTCCTGTGGCCACGAATTTTGCAGAGCATGCTGGGAAGGGTAAGTTAAATTTTGGTTTAGCCTGCGGATTCTGCGGATCAGCTCCTACTTTTCTTACACTGATCTTCTTCACCATTTTTCTTTGTATATGTCATTGCTGTCTGCAATGTATGTATGCTTCCTTAGGTTTCTAAATTTGAAGATCCAAGAGGGTGAAGCCCATAACATCTTCTGTCCGGCATTTGACTGCTACCAGCTAGTGCCTGTAGAAGTCATTGAGAGTGTGGTGTCTAGAGAGATGGACAAGCGCTACCTCCAGTTTGACATCAAGGTAACTAGATGAAAAAACAGAACTGTGCACTAAACAGATTTCCTTTTAACTGTAACCCTTCTACACATATTAATATTATATTATCACCTTCAGAGATAAACATGACTTGTGCAGTTGAATTGCAATCTACAGCAAAGACCACTAAATTGAATATAGATGCTAGTTGACTAACATTAAGGAGAGTAGAGAGATATTCTTAAAAAGCTAAACGGCATTTAGTTGAACTGTATAAATCAGAAATGAAGTGGTCCGAATGAAATGGGATTTTTTTTGTTTGTTACCAAACTGCCAGATCCCAATACCAACCAGCCAAGAATGACATTGACTTGACTTTTTTTCACCTATATATTTTTTCCTTAATTGAAGTGTAAGAGGCACAAATCTGAAATAAATAACAAGAATCCTTATTTGAGTTGTCATAGAAACATAAACATGTTCTCATTCAAGCTGCACAGGCACTGTCATCAAATTCAACATTAAAGTACTTAAAAAATAGGGCAAACCCAGGATTTGCTAGCCTGACGTGGTCATACTCAGATTCTACTCAGAATGTGAGTCTGAAACCGCTCCATTGGGCTGTGATTATGGGGCGTGTTCCAACCGAACCAGGAAAAAAAAATGCCTCTGCATTCATTGGATAGACCTCCAACCAATCAGAGCAACAGAACTCAACTCAACCGTCAACAGAACCTTATATACTGTCTATGAACAGAACTCAACACTGTATATCGTCTCCATAGCAACCACTCTTTGCACAATGCATTCGTTCTAACTTCCGACTTTTAGACTTTTTTGAAGCTGGATATATCATTTGTTTCTTGTAAATATAAATGTGGATAACGTTAATGATAGTGACATGCTCGCTACAGTCGCATTTCTAGAGATGAATCGGCGAAAACACGTTTTATTTCTCTGATTCACGGCTTTGTTCTAGCGCCGGCGTTCCCTCTCTTCAGTCTCTCTCTGTCTCTCCACCATATAACGCTCTCTCTCTTCAGTCTCTCTCTATCTCTCTCCACCATATAACGCTCTCTCTCTCTTCAGTCTCTCTCTATCTCTCTCTACCATATAACGCTCTCTCTCCAGTCTCTCTCTATCTCGCTCCACCATATAACGCTACTGTGCTTTCGGGCAGTTGTTGAGGCTCCTCCGCTGAGGATTTTAAAATGAATGCGCTGTCGATATCTTCTGTAAAAGACGCGATGGTGGAATCTACACATCTCAAAAAATCCAACCCAAGCGTTCTTTGGTGACGTGGTTGATTCTGTTGCTGTTGATCATCTGTCCGACAATCTGATTGGTCCGAACAGATCCTGTTCGGGCAATAATTGCTTCTCAACGGAGCGACTCCAGACCGAACTTCCCGACCTCGAATTTTGTGGGCAGGGCTAAGTTCGGCTGGCATCCAGGCTAAGGATTTGCTATAGTTGGCTTAAAATGGAAAACATCTACAATATACAACCGGTTGGGCATACTCCCAGGCCCCCTCCAGGATCCTTGCGAGAGTGAAGAGCTGGTCCGTTGTTCCACGACCAGGACGGAATCCGCATTGTTCCTCCTCAACCTGAGGTTCGACTATCGGCCGAACCCTCCTTTCCAGCACCTTGGAGTAGACTTTACCAGGGAGGCTGAGAAGTGTGATACCCCTGTAATTGGCACACACCCTCTGGTCCCTTTTTAAAAAAGGGGAACCACCACCCCAGTCTGCCACTCCTTTGGCACTGTTCCAGACTTCCACGCAATGTTGAAGAGACGTGTCAACCAGGACAGCCCCTCCACACCCAGAGCCTTGAGCATTTCTGGACGGATCTCATCAATTCCCCGGGGCTTTGCCACTGTGGAGTTGTTTGACTACATCAGTGACTTCCGCCCGGAAATCGACGACAATCCCCCGTCATCCTCCAGCTCTGCCTCTAACATAGAGGGTGTATTAGTCGGATTCAGGAGTTCCTCAAAATGCTCCTTCCACCGCCCTATTACCTCCTCAGTTGAGGTCAACAGTGTCCCATCCTTACTGTACACAGCTTGGATGGTTCCCCGCTTCCCCCTCCTGAGGTGGCGAACAGTTTTCCAGAAGCACTTTGGTGCCGACCGAAAGTCCTTCTCCATGTCATCTCCAAACTTCTCCCACACCCGCTGCTTTGCCTCTTTCACGGCAGAGGCTGCAGCCCTTCGGGCCCTTCGGTACCCTGCAACTGCCTCCGGAGTCCTCTGGGATAACATATCCCGGAAAGACTCCTTCTTCAGTCGGACGGCTTCCCTGACCACCGGTGTCCACCACGGTGTTCGTGGGTTACCGCCCCTTGAGGCACCTAAGACCCTAAGACCACAGCTCCTCGCCGCAGCTTCAGCAATGGAAACTTTGAACATTGTCCACTCGGGTTCAATGCTCCGCCGGAGGTGCGAGTTGAAAGTCCGTTGGACAGGGGCCTCCTCCAGACGTTCCCAATTTACCCGCACTACAAGTTTGGGCTTACCAGGTCTGTCCAGAGTCTTCCCCCACCCCCTGACCCAACTCACCACCAGATGGTGATCGGTTGACAGCTCTGCCCCTCTCTTCACCCGAGTGTCCAAAACATACGGCCTCAGATCAGATGAAACGATTATAAAATCGATCATTGACCTTCGGCCTAGGGTGCTCTGGTACCAGGTACACTTATGAGCATCCCTATGTTCGAACATGGTGTTCGTTATAGACAATCCATGACTAGCACAGAAGTCCAACAACAAACAACCACTCTGGTTTAGATCAGGGAGGCCGTTCCTCCCAATCGCACTCCAGGTGTCTCCATCATTGCCCACGTGCGTTGAAGTCCCCCAGCAGAACAATGGAGTCCCCCACTGGCGCCCCATGCAGGACTCCACTCAAGGTTCTCAAGAAGGCCGAATACTCGAACTCCTGTTTGGTGCATATGCACAAACAACAGTCAGAGTTTTCCCCACAACCCGCAGGCGTAGGGAGGCGACCCTCTCGTCCACCGGGTAAACTAACGCAGCGGCGGCTCAGCCGGGGCTTGTTAGTATCCCCACACCCGCCCGGGCCGCACACCCCTGAGCAGCACCGGAGAAGAAAAGAGTCCAACCCCTATCCAGGAGTACGGTTCCAGAACCGAGACGGGCGTAGAGGTAAGCCCCACCAGATCTAACCGGTAGCGCTCCACCTCCCGCACCAGTTCCGGCTCCTTTCCACAGAGAGGTGACGTTCCACGTTCCCCAGAGCCAGCGTCTGCTGCCCGGGTCTGGTCCGTCCGAGGCCCCTGACCTTCACTGCCACCCATGTGGCAGCGCACCCGACCCCAGCGGTTCCTCCCACAGGTGGTGGGCCCATGGGCTGGAGAGATGGGAGCCACGTAGCTTGTTCGGGCTGTGCCCGGCCGGGCTCCGTGGCAAACCCGGCCACCAGGCGCTCGCCGACGAGCCCGCCGTCTGGGCCTGGCTCCAGACGGGGGCCCCGGGCTTCCTCCGGGCAGGGTCACTCCATTTCTACCTTGTTTTTTTAAATCCAATACACTTTTTGTCAAATTCAGCGAATATCTCCTCATGGTCAACTAGCTCTCTATTTTCTGTGTACGCTTAAAAAACATCTGGTGTTCCTACACAGCCCTGGCTGCTTAAATGGAAAACAAACAGGAAGGAGTGAACGAGCCACAAAACACTATTCCAGCCAATTGGCAACAGGCGGTGACAGTTGATGGTAGGGGGGGGGAGGGGGGAGGCAGCATGTGAATGTGCCGGCCGACCAGTAGTTATCGGTCTGTGAATCTGGGGTGTGGAGCTTCAGAAATGGAGGGTTGTATTTGTTTGGCAGTTGAGTTCAAATACCAACAATCTTTGAGCAGCATCGCTTACTGCACCTTTAATCTTTTTTGTTTCTTCTATTGACAGGCATTTGTGGAGAACAATCCAGCAATCCGCTGGTGTCCTGTGGCAGGGTGCGAAAGGGCAGTAAGACTGAAAACCCAGGGTCCTGGGACCTCCACCTCAGACTCTCTTAGCTTCCCCCTCCTCCGGGCCCCAGCTGTAGATTGTGGCAAAGGCCACCTCTTCTGCTGGTCAGTAACCAGTACCACACCTTATATATGAAAATGTAAACATTTCTGTAATCATGTGTATTATAGTTTAAATTTAAATTTCAAAACTTGAAATATTCTAATGTACCAGTAATGGAGATTATTGAAAGCAAAACTTTATGAAGCAAATAACATGTTTTGATTGATTAAGGGTCAGCTATTTATTACAACAGACATTTATTGTTTCTTACAGAAAAACCAGTAACATTAGAAGTGTATTTGTCCATATCCGTGTTTGTGGGGTTTATACACTACCCACGTTTAGAAGTTCCCGGGTCTATTACTGTGAAATAGAAAAAGTTGGAAATCACCAAGAGTCATGTGAGAGTTGGGTGTCCAGTCCAACCCAGTAACCAGGAAAGATTGGCCATTTTCAGGGCTCCAACTAAGAATCCAAAGGCCTCTCCAACAGATACCTCTAAAGCTCTGTTGGGCACCATCTAGCCAAAAAACAGCACTCCATTGATCATTTCTTAACGATAGGGTGGCTAGATGGAAGCTCCTCCTGAGTAAAAGGCATATGACTGCCTGCAGTTCGCCAAACAGCAGTTTAAGAAAGAGTCTGAGGAAAAATATTTCCTAGTGAAAACCAGGTACCACTCCTAAAGTCTGGCTAATACCAGTCTTTATGCTAAGATAGGGTAAAATATATGGAGCCAGGACAGTGACAGTAACCTGTGGTATTGAAAATAAAAATTGGCATTGAAACAACAAATATTGGAACTGAAAAATTTTGAACTGAAATATAAAACACAAACATCAAAAAGTAATAATCTCACAATGCTATTATTTTATTTGACTTTGACATATTTTTGCATTATGATAGGTTTTTCAATGCCAATCTACATTTTTTCTTGATGTCTGACTTTTTTCAGTGACAGTTTTTTTTTTTACGCTGTCAGGATTTTTACAATGTCACTGTTTTCAGTTTCAACTTTCTGTCACTGTTTTGGCGTAGGGAGGAGGGGCCTGAGGGGAGGGACAAAGGGGCGTGGTGTATAGGTAATTTGCATAGGCTACTGGGAGAGACCGCAGCTCCACAGGCATCCTCACAGATTACCCATATCTGCAATGGCTTCCACAAGTTCACCTGGAACCTCCAAATCTCAAGTAAGTCTGTTTATTTCTGCCATTTCTTTTCACGTAGAAGCAGGCTGGTTTAGTGTTAACTTTAAATGTAGGCCTAAGCTGTGGCAGAGGTTAGAACTGTTCTCTTAATACATCCATGCTTAGCACACGTCAGCTAACTTGTGGCTAATTGTAGCTAAGTCTCCCGTTGAACAAGCTACGCCGCTAGCTAATACCACATCAGCTAGCCCACTTGGGGGTTTAAAGTGATATTAATAGTGCACTGATGTGTCAGTCTTTAAGAGGGTCGCCTGCTAAATCCCTCCAACAGTCTGCATTTATTTTGTACCCACTATATATTTGTACCGATAGACTGTATAACAGTCTGTTTGTACCACGCCTCAGAGGGACCTTGACACTACCAGACTTGTCCAGGACACCGTGCAGCTTCAAAATGTTCAATTAAACCTTTTTTTTCAATTTTGTTTTGGATGCTTATTATGGCCATATGTGCATAACAAATTAAATGCACACCTAAAGTGTGCATTTTATTTACAAAAAAAGTGTAATTGTTTTGTGAAGTATTCTAAAAGCAACTGCAGTCTTTTAACATTACTTGTCAATTACAGGATATACAAGATCTTTTCTTGGAGGGGGACCGTGACAGAAGAGTCTGCCAGTGGAGTACTTTTACCACCCATCCAGTGCCCTCTGAGGCCGCAGACTGTGGCAGAACTATGTGATTCTTTACACATAAACATGGCAGGACAACACAGGAAAAACATTTTGTTTGTTATTTTAAAATGACAAATACCACTACTACTTTATATGTAGTACTGATTTTAATCCTTAACAATTTTTGAAATGACATGCATTTACAGTATGGGCTCCAGCAAAACAGTTAAATCTGTACCTTTTCAGTGAATAACAAATAAATATATTCAAGTAAGAATTTGACTCTATATTTCTTAACAAATTACAGTAAATGCAATGATAATGCATATGAGGGTTAATGTGTACTGGCCTATGCGAAAGGGTACAAGTCCCATTTCATGACTAAAAACAGTGTAAGTGTAAATAGTCAAAATCCACAGGCTGACGTTGCAGAACTTCCTGAAGCCTTCTCAGCAGTCTCTCCGTAAGCTGCCTCCCAGTCGAAGGTGCCTGTAATTATACACAACTTAGTGAAATCAGATGAGAAATGTAAAGGTTATGCCTTTGAGCCAGAAATACCACAGACATACTAGTTTTTGTTTACAGGCAAGTTTAAACATGTATGTCCAAGTAAACCTTTAACCGATAATATCAGTTTAACAGTTATAAAATATTGTACTGGACTGTTTACATGATAATGTTAACTTATGTTCAGCTAAGGCAGTTTTTCAGTAACTGTTTTCCCAGTTGGAGATGTCAGTAAACGCGTTCTGCCTGTGTGATTTGCCTAGAAACCTGTCAGTCAGCAGCTATACTTGTGATTGGAGGATAGTTATGGGGAGGGGGCGTTCCGTGCCAGGCGCGCAGGTAGAGAGAGCGGGAGCTCGTTCTCTTAAGACATCCATGACGGACTGAGAGATGCGGAGAGTCAAGCCTCGTGCACCAGCAGTAACACTGGCCTTAGGACTCCTAAAGGACAGGAATTACTGTTATTATAAATACTAGATTATAGAAGATAGATTGACATCCCTGGCGGGAGACTTAGCTACAATTAGCCACAAGTTAGCTGACGTGTGCTAAGCATGGATGTATTAAGAGAACAGTTCTAACCTCTGCCACAGCTTAGGCCTACATTTAAAGTTAACACTAAACCAGCCTGCTTCTACGTGAAAAGAAATGGCAGAAATAAACAGACTTACTTGAGATTTGGAGGTTCCAGGTGAACTTGTGGAAGCCATTGCAGATATGGGTAATCTGTGAGGATGCCTGTGGAGCTGCGGTCTCTCCCAGTAGCCTATGCAAATTACCTGTACACCACGCCCCTTTGTCCCTCCCCTCAGGCCCCTCCTCCCTACGCCAAAACAGTGACAGAAAGTTGAAACTGAAAACCAGTGACATTGTAAAAATCCTGACAGCGTAAAAAAAAAAACTGTCACTGAAAAAAGTCAGACATCAAGAAAAAATGTAGATTGGCATTGAAAAACCTATCATAATGCAAAAATATGTCAAAGTGAAATAAAATAATAGCATTGTGAGATTATTACTTTTTGATGTTTGTGTTTTATATTTCAGTTCAAAATTTTTCAGTTCCAATATTTGTTGTTTCAATGCCAATTTTTATTTTCAATACTACAGGTTACTGTCACTGTCCTGGCTCCATAAAAATACTCCCAACTTGCATCGTACTTAAAGGTGCTCTAAGCAATGTTGGGAGATGTTATTCTTGTTGACGTTCAAAGTATTTTCAAACAAAACGAGACTAGCTTGCCCCTCCCTCTTCCACATCCCGTCCCCTCCCTTCCGTGCTTCAGCAAACTAACCCCCCCCTAAAATATATGTGCTGATTGGTGGATAAACTTTATTTAATCTATTTTAAGTCTTTCATAACAAATTGTGGAAAATTAGTATGAATAATCTTTAATACTTTATATGCACATGGTGAACATGCAGGGTCCCTTAAATGCTAAATTCCAGCACCTATGCTGTTTGTATGCATTTATTTGCATGGGTATCCAATCATTTTCTGTGTACACATATTTGTAACTATTGATGTTAGCTTGGCAACATGATTCTGAATGCTGTGTATTCCTCCACCTAGTGGAGGCAAGTAGTCTGCTGGCGGCGAGTAAGGCAGAGGGACCACGGGGTGCGCTAGCTAGCTAATTCTTGTCTCATTTGTGGTCTGATAAACAGTAAATTCATCAAATGCAGTGCCCCATATCCCTATTTTCCAAGCTACTGTAATGGCCACATTTTACAGTTTTCTGATTCTGATTCTATGTGAGCGCGGTTTCCATGGGAATGCAGCCGTCGAGGCTATCGTCCCTGTTTGACAATGCCGTACTCGTGCTGTTGTTTATTTGGTTGCCATGACCACGAGTGATTGACGCCCTGTCACTGTTCCAGTTGCTCATTCTCAAAGTGGAGAGAGAGAGCAGACGACCGTTCGTTTCAGTTCGGTAAACGAGAGCTTCGCAGAGCTGTGTCATTGCAATTTCATGACATTTCATAGGGCGATGCGTCGCAGCTGCAAAATGTATATAACGGAAACACTGACCACACAGTACCCCACCTCACTATATGGTTCCTGAAAGTAGCTGTTAGGTTCACTTGTCAGGTTTACTCAAGAGTGCAGTTGACATTACATTTGGTAATGGAACTGCGTGTAACACAGGTCTGACTTTAATAGTTCCCTTGACACGAGGAAGGCATTTGGTTGAAAGTTGGATATGGCCATTTGTGGTTGACGGTTTTGACAGTATCTCTGACAGCACTGTATGATTGGTGTGTTCCTCATTTGTCTTAATTTCATTTATAAAACAGTCTGCATCAGTCTAATCTGTCTGTGTATATTCCAGGGAGTGTCGAGGCGAGGCCCATGAACCCTGTGACTGTGACATCTGGAAGTTGTGGCAACAAAAAGTCTCTGAGATGAGACCTGAGGAATGTGAGTATTGACATCCATTTATTTATTTCAGTTTTTTGGTATTATACATTAGGTTACAGCTGAATTTACAAACTACACGGCATTCTGCTTTTAAACTTATGTTTTAATGCTGTTTTAACAGACATAATGTCAAATGGTTTAGTCAGTTAGTCTATGCAGTTTTATTTTATCTATTAAACCATCCCCTAACTAACGGTAAGCTACTGTACCTGATGGTAAATTGTTAGAACAAAGAAGTTTGGATTATTAGCCATTCCCCTTACTTGCCCAGACTTTTTGGGTTGCAGTCAAGTGATTGATTTGGAGCTAAATTGCCTGGAACTCAACCACAGTAATTACAAACAGTTTAGCGCTAAGCCAATTAAAATCCACCATGTTGATGATAAATTATTAATTAAAATGAACAGCCCACTCATTGAGAGTACGCAGTGTTTAGAAGCAGTAATTGGACTGTGGGCAATCTAATAGATGATTTAAGATGGCTCAAGTTGCTCCAAAGTGCCACTTCCTTGATGTGACAGTCGAAAGATAAAAGCAATTATTTTGCTTTGGAACTATCTTTCCCTTCGATTTCCCCAGAATCAGTTTTATCTTGGCATTTCAAATGGCACATCAGAGGTGCTTTGATAATAGCCAATTATTCTGTTTGTGTGGGGGGTTGGGGTAAGTGGTGCATGAGCATCTTGGGAGATGTTAGCAAAATATATAAGCAATACACATTAGTCAGGCAGCTGTGGTAATAGTCATTCTCATTCTGTCTCATTATGCCTCTATTTGTTCTGTATACCTCCCCCTCCTCCTATTGAAGTGGCTGGTGTGAGCGAAGCTTACGAGGATGCAGCCAACTGCTTGTGGTTGCTCTCTAACTCCAAACCCTGCGCCAGTTGCAAGTCCCCAATACAGAAAAACGAGGGCTGCAACCACATGCAGTGTGCTAAGGTAAGTAAGGCTGGGAGATTTGTCTTACTATATTGCAGTATGTAATTAGGTATCTCTTTCATCTCAGAGGCTATTCTGGCCAGTATGTTTTCAGTTGGTAATGAGTTTAATTGTTTTTTGATTGGGGAAAAAATACCTAAATTTACAATTCACAATTATTTCAGTGTACTGTACACTATTTACATTTAAACAAATAAAATAGCCATAAGAATCAAAGTTTGAATTGGAAAACATTTGGGCAGAATTACAGACACATTTAGGCCTTATTGTTACGGGTGTAACTCTTTCAGTATCTCACCGTTCAAATTCGATTCTTGGGGTCAAGATTAAATTCGAAATTGATTTTAGATTCATTAAACAAGGGTGCTAATTTTCAGTATCTATGCCAGTACGCTTTGCGCTAATAGAGGCGGTGTGACAAATTCCGGCTTTAAAAAAAAAAAAGAGTAAAGTGTGTTATGGAGTTTTTATATTTAAAAAATATCATCATCTGATTGCAACAGTCTAAACACACAAAGGCAAACCTAAGACAAAAGGTAACATTTATTCATGCTAAACTTACTTTCTACTAACGTTTTTTTCAATTCTTAGTGAAGAATAACAAGTTATCAAGTTATACAAAAAATAAAAATGCTGCCTGTTACATAAATAAAATTGGTAGGCTTAGGCTAGCTGCCTTTTTGGGTCTCAGAAACTTGCCAATTTAAATAAAATGTACACAAAATAACACTGTAAAGTGGAGGGAGCGGCTTGTCACTAAAAAGAGAATAGCTGGTCCACCTTTAAGGTCAGTCCACCTTAAGTGAGCCTGAGCTGAAGCTCTGCTAGCTCCGTGGCTAACCCCCTTCACTTTAATCTGCAGGTGGACACGGGAAACTTGGTTTGGGTCGTTGTAGCATTTATTCACCAACAACTATACACACACACTGCACTGCTACGTTCACAGCTATAACATTACTGCTTACTTCATACTCACTGTCACACACGCTCTCTCTCGCTCACACACGCACAGAAGCGGCTCTCTGCTCCGCACACAACACCCCCCCCCCCGTCCTTATGTTATCTGTTTTGGACTTTTTGGATATTGCTTTCCACACCCGCAGGCTAGATGTTGCAGGTACTGTCTCACAATGTCTACAAAGTGGAAAGTTGAGCGACTGAGGGAGGAGAGTGAGACTGACAAAATAGCTCCTGTGTCAGGATAAAAAGGGACTTGATTTGAGCATGCTGGTTTTAAATGTCATTATAATTTCCTCAGCGGAAACCTAATTAAGGTTTCCCAAGGCTTTGACAGAGGTTTAGGTGGGAGCATCTCTAGGGAAATTGGTTTAACATGAGAAGGAAAGTTGAGGGCTTAGTAACAATGCACGAATCATCAGAGAAACACACAGATGGTTCACTGAGAAATTTAAGCTGCTAACTTTAAACTTCAGAAGCCGTAGGAAAACAAAAGATCTAAAATAATAGCTAATTACATTTTTTTCCTGTAGGACAGGTTTTGTTGTGTCGTAGCACTATTTTGGATTCTCGTGATGGTGCGCCTTATTTAACTTTCAAATATCTCACACAACACAATTATCTAATATCTTGCACACTTTTGTGCACTTGTTACTTTGCTCAAATCATTACACAAGATGTCCCAGTGTGTTATAATTTACACCTTGGAGTATGAAACAACTGTTGTGTTAAATTGCTGATAACAATATTCTCCAGATTTGAGCAAGTAAGAAGCCCTTTTGTTCTGGTGAAGGTGACCGTAACAAAGGTGCTTAAATGCAATTGTTCGGATGAAAATGAGTAATCCCGTTCAAGCTGCTGTCAGCCAAGTATAGCCATCAATATAAAAGATGATTTTACAAGTGGCCTCTTATGATACTGTCATCCTCACAACACCTGGGAAGTCCTGTAGTTATCCAGCAGCTTCTGGCTTACTTGGATGGACAAGAGCTTAATAAGAGAGGTGATTGAGGGAAAAAGACACTCAGTGGTGCAGGGAGAGTGTGAGACTGCTAATCACACAGAGTCATGTTGCCTGACTGTATCTCTGTTACTACCACTGTCGCTGGAGGACAGGCCATGAAAAGAGCACAGTGCAGTCATACAGCCAGGCTCCTTTTGTCTCTGCGACAGCTCTCCCACTGTCTCCATCCTGGTTAAAGAGGCTGACTAGAGATGGAGATTAGTTTGGGAGGAATGGAACAGCTTTTACAAGCAGATAGGCCACGGAGGGCTCAGCCTCTTGACCTGTTATTACCTGGCGAGAAATGACTTTACCCCTGTTGCTTGGAAACACGGGACTCAGTGTTGCCAAGGAACATTTCTTTGTCTTTTCACTGCCATTTGCTTCCCTCCGGTCTGGCTGCACGCTTTTTTAAAATCTCAAGTCACGCAGTCTTTTTGTGTGTCTCTGTCCTTCCATTCATCCCTCGTCCCACTCTTTTATTTAGTATTGATTTTTCCGAAGTGTCATGTAAGCATGGTGTTTCCAGGACAACAGGAGTGGCTGCAGTGTTTTGTTTGTCTACAATACCCAACGGGACTTTCTGATCTCAAATGTGGTTGGAGTGGCTTCTAGCGGCACCAGGCTACGAGGAGCAAACTTTGCCATTTGTAAAAGAAAAAAAATAGATGGGAAGAAGATTGAGATAGACAACACAGAGACAAATAGATTTTGAGTCCTAGCTCTAGAGACTGCTCTCACAGTTAATTATTATTATGATTTTGAGCGCAGTAAAAAGGATATTCAAACAGATTTTTTAATAAGACTTGCTAATATCAAACATCTTTTTAGCTTTCATATCCTCAGAGGTCCATAATTGATATTATTAGGAGTTACACAACATCAACTGAGTTGTGAAGTGTGTCTTTTTACTTTAGGGGGAATTCATCAGGTGAAAATAAAAATAAACCGTGTGTGTGTTTAATATTGTAATTATCTCTGTGTAGTGTAAGTATGACTTCTGCTGGATCTGCCTGGAGGAGTGGAAAAAGCACAGCTCATCGACAGGAGGCTACTATCGTTGCACCCGCTACGAGGTCATCCAGCAGGTGGAGGAGCAGTCAAAGGAGATGACTGAAGAGGTAGAGACACACACACACACACACACACTAGAGTTGGACAGTTATGTTCAGATCGTCCTGCTATCGGTGTGTTAGATTGGCGATAACCAGTTTGATCAGGCAGTGGGGAGACTCACGCGTAGCCGCAACGCCCTACCACAGCTAACCTGTCCATCTAAAAAATAAAATCAAGAAGCAGAGGGGCTCGAGTTGATAAACATCATTCATCATGTGCCCACTAAACTGTCCCCTTTCCAAAATGTGACTTTACAGCGGTACATTGTCTTACTCACAATGGACAAATAAAAGGATCAAAATCAACGTCGCAGAACCAGAGATATTCTCCATAATTCAATGCCTTTTTCTCCTGTGTCAAAACTTGGTGACTACATTACCCACAATACAACTTGACCACTGACAGTTGGGTCGGAGATTCAGGTGTGTTATGTTAATATTTTGTAATGTAGCCTCATTTTCAAACTTGTAGTCTACCACTTCAAACAACGCTGACTCAAAGGACATCACTTAAGGCAATTTTTTAGACTTCACATAGCTCCGTCTGGAGTCACAAAAGGATTTTTAAAACTTTTGTCTTTCTAAGACTTGTAAACAGACTTTGATGTGTAAAATCAGCGGAGTTCCCCTTTAACCCTTGTGTTGTCTTCCCGTCAAACTTGAAAAAAACTTTTTTTCGGACGTTTGATGCCTTTTTTCACAATTTGTATTTGCCTTTTCCAACGATTTAAATTGTTACATTTTTCTTCTACACATTTTCAGCTCTTATTTCTACGTCCCATATTTTCTGATATAAAACAAAAATTGAAAACAGGTCAATGTGACCCAAAGTCAACACAAGGGTTAAACACAGTTAGAAAGAATGGATAACTAGTAGTCAATCAGCCCAACCTTAAAACGTACACTCTCTCATTCGTAACTTTCCCATTTAAAAGTGCACACACCTACACAAACAGTACTTGCAGGAAAGCACTTCAGCCCATGAAGCTTACGTAAGATGGAACTCTCACACTCTCACTCACACACACACACACACACACACACACACACACACACACACACACACACACACACACACACACACACACACACACACACGCTATGTCTAGATTCTTGACAATGTAGCCATCCACAATCAATCCGCCCACCTTCATCAAAGTTGAAAAGAAGTTCATTCTCAGTCTTCACTGAGAATTCCACCCCATCACAAGTACTGATTTTACCTGTGGCACTACTCACTTACTTTGACTGCTCTCAACCGAGTAGCTACACTTTCCTCTGTGAGGGGAACAACATGCTCAGGGGTTTATTGACTATGACTGGTGTCTCATCACGGTTTTGCAGGCGGAGAAGAAGCACAAGAGCTTTCAGGAACTCGACCGTTTTATGCACTACTACACTCGCTTCAAGAACCACGAGCACAGCTATCAGGTAAACAGGCCTGGCTTTGCTTTCCAATGATGTCTGCTTTGCAGTGTACTAACAGTCATGCAGTGGTTGAGGCAGTGGGAACTTGTCATCTAGTGTACAGTAAAAGTGGCACATGGCCTCATACTAATAATAATAATGCAATATACTATAAAATGATCAAAGTATGGCATTTCTGTATCTTTCTACAGTATTACTGGAGACTGCCCTACTTTTCTGTGATTGTTGTTAAACAATAATCAGACCTCACAATGCCTTGATTAAAAAAAGTCTTCGGCTCCCACCTTTTGTTGATTTATTCAGCCTCATATTCTGACACTCTTCATTGTTTATTCGGACAGTCTTCTCAAGACATTTTTCCTCAACAATAAAACCTAACTTCTGTCTTCCTCACAATAGCTGGAACAGCGCCTGTTAAAAACCGCCAAAGAGAAGATGGAGCAGCTCAGCCGAGCCCTGAGTGGAAGTGAGCGTGCAGTCTGCCATAACCGTATCAATCTTTATTACATATTTAGACACATCTTAATCTAGTCCTCTGATATTGAGCTTTTGGAAGTAGGCAGGAGGGAACACAAAGGTCTTAATAATGTATTAACAGTGGGTATATAGTTATTATTCAACAGGCACGTCTAAGTTACCAAAAAGCTGTGCTTTGTGAATAAGCTTTGTCCAGAGTCCTAAACTGCCATTGGTGCAGGCAATTACAACCTGTTTGAATTTCATAAGATTGTGATTGTAGTGGAGTTACTTACATACGTCTGACGGCCAGCTGACAGAGAAATGAAAAATGGCCATAACTCAGTGTTTATGAGTCTGGCTCAGTTGAAAGTTTGCACAATTCATCCTGCACAATATATATGCAGACAGGTTTAATTCTCCAAAAAATCAACCATGATTTACTATCACTATTGTGTATTCTGATGCAGATCTGAATCTGGCTGTTTTGTTGTTGATTTCAAAAGAGCATTTCACAATGTGAGCATGATACTCGCAAGCTGTTAGAGAGATTTCCAATTTATTGTTTACTAAAGGCACAATTCCTGGCCCTTCCCTGCCAACAAGCTACATCCCTTAATATAGAAGAATAAGAACAATATCTACAATACATTTAGTACAGTGGAGCGGTTCTTTCATATGCTTTGTTTTGGGATTTCTCATCATTTTGTATTGATCTGCTTAGACATGTAGGTAATTTAGGATGGAATAAAAGATGCCTTCTACAAAAGTAAAGCATGTTCGTTATCCCACTCTCTCTCCTTCTCTTTCCCAGGGGAAGGAGGCCCACCTGACACTACATTCATTGAAGATGCAGTCCTAGAACTTCTGAAGACTCGCCGCATCCTGAAGTGCTCTTATCCTTATGGGTTCTTTCTTGAGCCCAAAAGCACAAAGAAAGAGATCTACGAGCTTATGCAGGTTTCAGTCCTACTTATTCAAAAAAGAAAGGCAAATGTTCACAGCAGCCAGTTTTATATAGGCCATTAGAGATGTGGGACTAAAGCTTTCTACCTCATGGTCTTCACAATCTGCCCCAGTTATACCTGCACAACCAGGTTTTAGTTAAAGATCTAGTGTTATATCATTTATGATCGCCAGTATAGATGAGGAATGTCCTGACCTGCTGTCTTTTATATTGTCACCTTAAATACAGTTAAATGAATGGGCAAGGCTCCAATTGGTCTTACAGTCTTTATAAAAATAATACATCTTAAAAGACACAGTATCCTTAAAAGTAGTTCACTTGTTGGGCTACTTCTTAAGTCACTTAGTCCTTAAACATTCCAGTTTAGGAACAGATTATTTTATGAGACAGTTGAACTTGAAATTGTGTATTCATATACTAAAATTACTCACTCACTGAGTTTCCTAAAAAGTTTCCCAGCCAGCTCTCTTTCTGTCCTCAGACGGACTTGGAGATGGTGACTGAGGACCTGGCACAAAAGGTTAACCGGCCTTATCTACGGACGCCGCGCCACAAGATAATCCGTGCAGCATGTCTGGTGCAGCAGAAGAGGCAGGAGTTCCTGGCCTCAGTAGCCAGGGGAGTGGCCCCCAATGACTCTCCTGAGGCCCCCAGGCGCAGGTAAAATACAGACATGCTCACCTAAATGTGTCCATGTAATATTTTACAATGAAAATCAGTGGTATAATATATCAGAACTGTAGTTTGAAATATTCAAAAGTGACTAACTAGCTATAAAATTACAGCAATTAATCACAATCTTATACTGACAAAATCTTCTCTCGGTCTCTTCCTCACTTGCAGTTTTGCTGGTGGAACGTGGGACTGGGAATATTTAGGCTTTGCATCACCTGAGGTAACAGAACACATCTTCAGTAGTTCTAAGTGAAGGCTTGTTAGTTAAAATGTCATCGGTGCCCGTTTGAACGAATGCATATTTTTACATTTTGGATTTTAAATTTCCAATAACATATCTCAACAGATTAGTGGTGCCCTGTTACTTGAAACCTGTGATACCTGTGAGTGGTCGCACCGTTTATCCGTAAATATGGAGCGCTTGATTTGATGAAGTAATTCAGGCACTTCTGTCTAATTCGGTTCAATTCATTACAGAAAAATTGAGATTATGTAATTACATTATACCTTTTTTTATAAAGTCAGTATGTATATCTAAATATTGCTGGTTTGACTTTGGTTGTGCAACAGCACTGACAAACCGTGGTGACCCAAAGATCACCATGTTATTCAACACACTGGAGCGAGCCAGATGGTTCAGTGTTCCCCTGTGCACCCAGTTGGAATGATTAAAAGCGCAGTTCTCTGGCAAACACCTAAGCAGGTTGCTCCCGATCATTGCGCATTAGTAACTGGCATTTGTAGTTAACTTTTACAGTCGTAAAACTGTCGACCACATAATGGTTTGATTATTGACCTGCCTCCTTTTTTTACACAGCTTGGTGCATGCACTCAGTAGTGCTGCATAAGACAATCCACTGCAGTGACTATTCTAAGTTTCTATTATTGTTTAGTTTCTAGACTGTGGCAGATTTGAAACATATGGGCTTTTCATCTGGAACCCATTCACCAAGCTCAACAGCTCTCCTAAGGCTCCTTATAACACGATACAGATATGAAAATCTCACATCAAACTTATTGTGCACACCTTTTAACAGCATAAAGCAGGCATTACCCTTTGACAGGAAAACAAATGACAAGATCAGTCTTGTCTGCCAGTTTGATAAATTAAATTTGAAACTCCTTATCCCCTGCTTGCTCAGCACCGTGCAGTGAGGCATAGGTAATGCTTTGCAAAGCTTTTGTTTACTCAAGGTTTACTGAGTAAACGGTCACTGCTGAACATATACACAAATATATATATATATATATATATATATATATATATATATATATATATATATATATATATATTTGTATATTATATACACACACACACACAGCAAAAGAGAGGACTCAAGATACCAAGGATGTCTGAAAAATATGTTTTTTTTATTTAGCTTTCTGCTCATAAAATGTGCTGTTATCTTGTAGGGGTGGGAAGCTCGATGCACTTCACAATTGGATTCAAATTTAGAGGGCTATGATGCGATGATCAAACAATTATTGATTTTTAATATATAATTGCTTCCAATCGTTTCCACACCCCTATTTCGACAAGGTAATTTGGTCCAGGCAGATCCTCTGTTGTCTGCAGTTCATAAAATATTAAGCCTCGGTACTTGGTGCTACAGGTTCTCTGCTCTCTCTGTGGTCACTAGTCTGAAAAGTGAAATAGCAGTCAGCCTTTTGAAACAGAGGATTTTGAACACTCCTCTCTGCTGTTCCATGTACAAAATAATAAAATGGAAGTGTATGTTTTGCTACACTGTTGGTCTTAATATGAAGTAACTAGGATTACTATCTGTCTTGTTTGTTGACACCTGTGTCATACCTTAATATTGTTATACCATTATTGATTTCTCAGACAAATGTAGCATATAAGCTAACTGAAACACACAAAAGCGTATAACTAAGTATACAAGCCACAAGGAAAGATTTAATTAAGCTAGGCGGACACTACAAAGATGTGACTTATCTTTAAAAACAAAAACAAATGATCAATGTAAAATTCAGGTCAGATGCTCACCTCACCTCCATCCCCTTTTCTTGTTATTTAAATAACATAATAGTTGTCAACAAATTTATTTTGGGCATGTATATCTAGGAGGAAGTTCACAGTAAATTTTGCTATCAGAGGCTGAACACCAAGCCACTCTAAACTAATAATAAAAAAAATAAGCGTTTTTATTTTTATCCCCTAATTGAGGGTCTCTTAGCTGCAGTTGTTAATGGGAACACTATAGTAATAATCAAAGCCTGATGACTGCCTCACAGGCACAGCTACAGATGGCCCGCTCCATGGTTCTTACAACGCCTGCAGATCACTTCATAGTGGGCTATTTTTAGAGCGGTGGAAACATGAAAGACTGTGTTTGGCTGACAGACTTTTGATTATATGAATGTGACTCAGTGACTTTTGCAAATGTATGAGATGAGTGAATAGAGAATGCAGTTCATTATTTCCTGAGGTATTGATATGCAGATGTGCAAGTTAAGTATATGCAACTTTTTCATGTTGGTCTACAACCAAAGGATAGAGTAGACATGTGTTTATTGCTAGCTTACAAATTCTTCTGTACGTTTTGAAGTTGACCACTACGAGCACCATCTGACTGAAGCCGAACCCCGAAACTTTGATTCCTACTTTTGTAGAATTCCTTTTCTCCAAAATAACTCCAGCATGGTTTGAAGTGAAACTAAGAAGACAGATGTGATGCCTACACTGTTTTTTTCAGTTTGAAAGACTATATATGTAGGATATGCCTGAACTAGGTATATACTTCCTGTAAAACTTTGTTTTATTGAATAGCTTTTTATGTCTTAATTAGGCTGCCTTATATCATTCATCTTCTCACACCATCAAATAATTGAATCTCAGTCTCTTGCTACATATTAGTTAGCAGCATTGTTCAATTAACACAATCAACCATCACACGCATAGATATCCTATCATTAGAAATATCATTAGAAAGGCAGCCATATGCACACACACCTTGACACCATAGTGCTTTTTTTGTAATTTCATTTAGACACGCTGTGTGAAACACAGTCTGTGTTAATTGATTTTACATAAACTCCCCTGAGTGATAACGTGCCAGACATTTAGATTAGATTTGAGTTTTGTTTGTTATAATAGTAAGAGATATGCTACTGTACATGGTCTCACTACAAAATATGTACTTTGAATTCTTTATAATTAGTGTTTTTAAAATCAGGAGAGACTTAGAGAGAGATTTGGTCCAAATATACTGGAGCACACGGACTTGAGACAGAAAACTTTTTTTTAGATGACTAACGTTTGGATGCCAGTTGATAGAGTTTTTTTTTTTTTTTTTAAACCCGCCAGTGAATGAATATTTGATTTACTTTTTAATAACATCACTTTCACATTTGATGAGGTATTCTGGTTGCTTTTGAGATTAGTCGGGCATACACACGGGTAGTGTTTTCAAACATCTGAACCTCAATCCTCATGTTGCTTTATTTCCAATTCCCTTCCAGTGAGTGAGTGTGTGCTGCAGTCTAGACTGGAGCTAATGATTGAAGGCTTGGTTTAGAGATGAAAGGGTTTGAAAGAGCTCTCAGTGCTGATCTTTCCTGGAACAGAACACCCAGACCACACTAGAAGCAAACTGCTTCACTACTCGAATCACAGTTACCAATGTACAAATTCGCCTTTAACAAAAAGCACACAGATAGGAATCAAGGAAAACGTGCAACTGTAGCACTGGTCAGAAAGCAATATGTTGATGAGGAGTGTTAAGACATTATGGCTGGTTAAACTGCAGGATTAGAGCATTTGTTGAAATTAAGCAATAGAAAGAAATGTGTTATGCTTTTTTTCTTTTTTTGTCGTTTTAAGGAGTACGCAGAGTTCCAGTACAGACGGAGACATAGGCAGCGGAGGCGAGGCGACATGTCCAGTCTCCGTAGCAACACACCTGACCCTGATGACTCAAGCGACAGCATTTTAGGTACTGCAGTGAACATAGAAGACACTCCCTCTCTCAGGGGTTCAGTGTTTTTTCTTAGTGTTGGACTCAGTCTCATATGTGGACCGTCATTTGTTGGGTAATTTGTCACAGTTTTATTTGCAATAAATTCTTCATTAACTAATTCTATAATCCGATGATATCATACATGTGGATCAAGTGACCTTACAATTCCCTGTTGTGATTGGCTTGTTTTTACATATAGGTATATTAAGGCATTTTTGCCTTTTTGTGACAGTACAGATTTGTCAATGAGGAGAGTGGAAGGATGCAACGGACATGGGTGATGTACATAAAAAAAAAAAAACAGTGTTGATGCAATGCATACTAGTGCAATCGCCAAGTTTTCTAATCTATGATTAAATAATACGTATACATTAAATAAAACTACATTTATCCAGTCATCCTCCCTCAGTTTTCGATAATGATTTGTACATTACAGAACCCAAGTGGCCCAAACTTTGGAAAATCACAACTGCTCATGTTCAATAAGCCAATATTTCTAATCCATCAGTCTTGTCCATCACAGTGCTGCTTAGTTTTTAGCTGTGTGGAATTAAAGAGGGATGGAGTTTGCTGTTTTTAAGCCAGCTAAATGATTCTGTTGAGCCAAGAAAGATTAATTGATTTCAGATGAAGATACAGAATTAGTGAATTTCCTGGGGAAATTGAAGGCACATTCTGCAGTGTTCACTAAAATAAAGCTGATTTCCCCAAAAGTGGTAATTAGCAAAAGGGTTAAATTGCCATCCAGGTGCTGCTAAACATTCAGTTTAATGACTGTGGGTCTTTTGTTCATTTCTTTTTCTACAAAGACGGACATGATGTCGGAGGTGGACATAGACATCATCTGATGGTGAGTTGCCATTTTTATCTCAGTTCAAGGCTTTCAGCCTTTAAAAATGTTTAGACAATGCCAACAGTGTGTAGCATTAATCTAGCTGAATTGGCTTAATAATGCCAATATGCT
The DNA here is from genome assembly GCF_010015445.1 of Perca fluviatilis. Lineage (NCBI taxonomy): Eukaryota > Metazoa > Chordata > Actinopteri > Perciformes > Percidae > Perca > Perca fluviatilis. The sequence goes on along the minus strand of NC_053118.1, from coordinate 14,072,538 downwards.
TGACCAGTTTGGAGTGGGTTTTTTTTCCCTAAAGGCAATCATGAAAAATATTCTTAAAAGACTAATGCACTTCTTCCATCATTTTGTACACTGTTAAATTATACTAAAGATAGAAGATTGAATGCACAGTCAAAATTCAGGGGAAATAGGGCCTAAGAATCCAGTTGACAGTTTGAGTATAAAACAAATTTAAATTAATAAGAAATATGGTCTTGCCTTTGATGTCAGTAATGTCTTGTGTTTTCGGTCTGGTTAAATAAACAATTAAATAAATGTACATAATATACAAAATAAGTAAAACTCTCCTACGTTTTAGACGTTAAGACCTCCAAAAACTATTGAGTGTCATGTTCCATCCTCCTATCACAATGAACATGGGCACATACATTTAAGTCAATCCTACTTACACTGTCATGACTCCAATAATACTAGCACACCAAATCCGCAGCCGAAAATAATCCCCTAAAAAATACATAATTTCTCTGGTTTGCTAAAAACTACAGTTCCTAGTTGCTTTGGGAAATGGGCTGAAACTAAATCACTGTTATTTCATTTGTTTGACAACAACAAAAATACACAATATCGCCAGCCTTATCTTTTACCATTGTGTGAAGTGTAAAACCTCAAAAACACACGCAGCAAACAGCAACACAGCAGCCATAAAAAGAAAAGAAAAAAATGCCATTGCCTGCTATTATTTTCCTTGTCTGTAGATTGCGCACAACATGTCTCCATCTGCAGTTCTACCCTGCTGATGATTTTACTTTCCTTGCCAATAGGTGGTGCTTGCACTGCAGGTGTGACACTGCTGTAGCTCTTTGAGTGGATGATATTGGTTTGGCTTTCATCACAGACACTGTGTCCTGGATTTTCTTGCAGGGTCTAGGTTCTTTGGATGACGATGACCCTAACATTCTACTGGCCATTCAGCTGTCACTCCAGGACTCTGCGATGGCAGGGTTTGGCTCCAACCACGACACACTTGCCAACGAAGCTTCACTCTGCGCTATTGGCACCTCCCTGCCTTCTAGGCTTGAACAGAGTGCTCCAGGTGTAGAGGTCATTCCCAGAGCTTCTCTCAGCAGCTCAGAACTGCTAGAGCTGGGAGGTAACTTGGCTAGACTCGGCAACATCAGCAGCCAGTACTCTACTGCCTCTGTACAGCACTCGGACAGTCACCACCAGGCCTACGGCGCTTCTGTGCCGATACCAGTGGCTCCAGGTGGCAGAAACTCATCGACGGGCCTCTTCTCCTCTTCCAGTGACACGTTAGACTCGACCACATGCGGCAGCCACGACCCGTCCTCTTCGTCTGCATTAGTAGCAAATGCTAACCTGCTGGGCAACATCATGGCATGGTTCCACGACATGAATCCTCAAGGTATCACCCTTGTCCCCTCAACCTCCTCTGACACTGACTCAAACCTTGGCACACTCCATGCAGGCGGAGGAGGGGGCCTGCAGGATGACGAGAAAGGCGTGGGCGTCCTCCCTGAAAACAGGAAAGCTCAGGAAGAGATGTCAGATGTGGGTTTCTGCTCTCAGAAACAGAGCGACATGGAGGAGAAGGAGTGTGCCGCTGCTCAGAGGCCGACCCAGTTAGCTCTAGTGGGGATGGACACCATGCCGCTACCTTACGTGGCCACCCTTGAAGCAAGTGGAGACAATGGCGAACGGCGAGGCTCAAAAGTCTGTCATGTCGACACTCCGCAATGTGACTCTGTATCCGACCAGCTGGCCAGCACCAGCTCCTCTGAGTGGGAGGACCAAGTGCACTTGGTATGAACTGATTGGCTGAGATAGGAAGGAGATTTTTTTTTTTTTGGAAAGGCCAAAAACCACTACAGATTGCAAATGAAAAAGATTTGAGGAAAAGTGTGTAGTAGTTATTCAGGTGCAACATATACAGAATAAAGAATGTGTCAGTTTGTACTGGGTTTGAAAGTCGGGGAAGACATATTTAGACTCTTAGTTTGGTCTAGCATTGCATTCAGATCGGTTTCCTGTGTTAACTGTATTGTCAGCTCCTCAACAACCAGCCCTCCTGTAAAGAAAGCACTAACTGAAGGAGAGATTATATTTGATAACAATTTTTCAAGGATATATTTTCTAAAATTAATTATGTGCTGATAGAAATATGAAGTCCATTTAAGACAAGCGATATAGAGACTGTGGCATAGTGCTGGTATTATTATATCTTTCCACTGGAGTAAAAGCCTACTGTATGTGTCTGAATCCGGTCTGAGGGAGGTTTTTCAACTGTGCATATGAGCAGATTAATACTTGGTTCCAATATTTAATCTGTGGGATACAGGCTAGGAGATAGTTGTCACTCCTGTCCAAAGCTGCGTACGTTATAGGTGCCAAACACTGACTAGCAAAAGCACAGTTTGCAGTCACCAAGTGGATTCTTCGATGCAAATTGTGCCTGCTTATTACAATCTCAACGTCTCAGCTAAACTAAAATGTGAAAGTCTCGAGCCATATTTTTGATTGTGGCTGTGTGATATTTTAAAATCCCACAATCTTAAAGCTGTAGTGTGCTGTGTAAATCTGTAGTTTTAAGTCCATAATGGTTGTGTACTTTAATATGTGAAACATTGACACACAACAATTTAGATTAATTATCCAAAAGTTGGTTTCCTCAAAAACTTTTCTAATTTAATGCACCAATTGTTATTCATCTCAAAGCCTCAATCCTAACACACTTTCAATGATCTTCAAAAACAACAAACGCTGACGGGCCCAGAGGGGCCGCTCAGTGTCATTCAGTTCAGTTTATTCTGAATTCCATTGTAGCTTGCTTAAATTAATGTTTGAGTACTGGAGCTGGATGTGGAGCGTGACAGACTAAGTAGACAGTGAGTAGTCTTGTTTATGTACTGCAGGAAAGGCCAGTGAGAGAGATAATCAGGCAATCTCATTCAGACTTTGGTGAATTAGTTAATCATGCCCTAGTCACTGTAATTCATCTCTGGGTCCTATTTAAGTGTAATAAGCAAAGCCTTCGTAGAGCTCCACAGATGTCCCGGGCTGCAGGGTAATGCATGGAGAATTCATGAATGTGTATTGCATTTCAAACACGTCTTTGAAGCAGTTCTCTACGCAGTTAGAGATACAGTGCCTTTATGTCAATCACCGTTCTTTCGTTCCTTTTCACACATTTTTCTGAGTGCTAATTACACAATATATACAGTGTAGACAAAACAAACACCTGTTACCTTAAAGTTATTTCTCTCACATAAAGTTTGTAGTGTGCAAACATGAGGTCTTGATTTTTTTTCTCATCTTAATATTTGTAGCATGAGGCTTTTTTTGTTCTAGTAGTATTATGTAAACGGATAACACAGATTTTATATGATTTGGTATAATGGGTTAATGTCATACTTGCAAATCTTGTTCCCAAATGTTTAATCAAAGTTTTTTTTTTTCTCGGTTTTCTCTTGTGCAGCAGAGCTTCTTGCCCTACATTTTGAAACAGATTTTTTTCTGTGATTTAGAAACTAAGATCACTGTATTGACTTGGAATGAGCTGACTTACTGTATGTGTATCATGTATCTTACCTGAAGACACAAAAAATGGAGGAAAGTTGCAATATAAAGTAGGTATTTATTTGAAATCAATTGAATTCATTGACAAAAATGGATTGTGAATAACCAATATGACACATTGATCAGCAGTGTTTTACCTTTAAGACTTAATTGTGTTTTTGTACAGACTAATGTCTGACTGAAGAAAATTACTTTATTTTTCCCCCTGTATAGAGCCACATTAAATCTAAACATAGAGTCTTGAAGTTCTGAAACTAAGTGCCATATGGTTAGTGCAGCTAACTTTGTTGGATTTGGTTAATGGAAGTGGATTTAACAGAAGAGATCGCCCTTTTTGTGTGACAGTATGCTGTGCATGAAATGGGTACAAGTCTAAATGGAATTTGTACTTCCTTTGTATTTCACCTCTAATGATCAAGTGATTTATTTTAAAATGGCATATAACATTTTGTAACTCACTGAGATTTTCTATTGTAAAGCAACTAATCCTTGAAATGCTATTTGCACTTTCATAGTCTATACTTGATACATTCCCTCTTTATATGAAAAATGTTTGATGTGTGATGCCAATAAACTACGTGTTGAGTTTTAATTTGTGTGTTTTTTTTTTTAATAAATTGGTCATAGAGATATATACTATATACATTCTGAGTGAACATCAGATTTTGGCTAACACGGACATATTCTGTCCTTTTAATGTAGTTTAGTTTGATATCCAAAGGCATATTTAAGCTTCGCTTAAACTTTTGCAAATGTGGCACAGATTACATGATGGCTGAACTACTTTGGCTTATATCATAAGTTACTACCTGAATTGATTTGGCACTTTCTATTTGCCTTAAAGTTTCAGTTTCTTCCTACAGAAGACTGATAATAAATTGTCATATTCATAGAAACAAATATTAAGCACATTAAATTGGAAGTTCTAGGTAGAAATGCATGCTGGTGCAGTATAAAAGTCCCAAATGTAGCACACAGCCTATCGCAGTAACATAAACCCTGACACGTGACTTTAAAACAAACCTGTACAGATCCCTGCCTAATTAAATATGACAGCAGATGTCTGGAGTACTAACAGGGGGTTGTGAATCTTCATCCCATATGAACCTAAATACATAATGTTCTTGACGAGCGTTTCAGTGTTTCTTTAGGGAGGCCTGTCAGCGAGGTTCAGAGTTAGCGGCATAGGCCGATGAGCTGCAGCAGCAGGAGGAACAGGGTGACAATGTCCAAATAGAGGTTGAGAGCAGCAAACACATACTCCTCAGGAGAGACTTCATACTTCCTGTGTTTCCCACCCAGGATAAGCTGGGTATCAAACACCAAGTACTGCAGTGAGACAGAGAGATGAGAGTTGTTTCAACACGACCAACACTGACATGTGAGGACAGCGCGTTTGTGTGATGAAAGAAAAAAAAAGAGCCGGATACAGGAATCGGTCTGAAAGAAAACACTGGCACTATTTCTTATCTTTAAGAGAGGGGACTGCGCAGATAAACAGGCCATGTAAATAATCCTGAAGGCTTGAAAGTAAGTTGTGACTCGCTGCTGACAGCCTGTTAAGCTCTGTGTGCAGTAGCAGTTTGTTCCACCAGCTGACGGGACAGGTCACAACATTTGCTGTTAATGCCAAAGGCACGCAGAGAGGTGGCTGTGAGAATGAAGCCTACTGCTGTTAAACAGTGCATAATTGAAATTAAAGGGCACACGGACATCAGAGTCTCTCTCTTTACACTAACTACTGTGACAGACGCTGGAGGCAGGCTGGGACCAAATCTTACATCGCATACTCTGACTTGACATTAAGCCTATTTTGATGGTGGTTTATTTCATTTTAAAGGTCATTTTCAGTCTGTTTTTCCATTCAACCTGTGTTAGAGAAAAACCACGTTCTGTCAATAAAGTTTAAATGTACTTACTAAAGAAAACAGCAAGGTTCCCAGGCAGGCGTACAAGATGTAAAGATACTGTTAAAAAAATCAGAGACAGAATCAGCAGAGGCATTCAGCGACATTATTGACTTTATACTCATTTGTGATTGTTTCTTCCACATATGGTGGTAATATATATATAAAAAAAACCATTTAATTTCACCATTTAAAATGAAATGTTTATTTTCTATCTCAGTGAAATGATACAGAGTGCTTGCAGCAGACACAATAATTCCGCCTCATCCTTTAACGCAGTAGCTGTAAAAGTGAGCATACTTTTATCCCTTTTTCCATTCTGGTTATTCCATACGGTAAATATGATGGTGAAGGTTTGATAATGGGTGCACACAATATGCTTTAAGAAAGCAGTGTTTATTTTCTGCTCCAGTTAATTTGTCGTTGTGTAAAAATAGCAGTTCTAAATCTATGGAATGCTTATTTCTGTCGCTCTCTGCTTAAGGCTAAAACACTAACAGCCGTCACAGTAAACAGCAGGGTTCATTTAAATGCATCAGTCTGAGATCAGTGGAGCTCCTGAGAGGTTTGAGAGTGCATGCTCTCTTCTTTATAGTCTGCTCAGCACACAGGTCATTGCCAGAACATCCTGGGGATAAAAGCTATGAGGCTGTACGTACTGTCTGCTTCTGACTGCACACACCACTGGAATTCATTTCAAAACTGTTCTCACTGTAAATGCAGGTCTAAAGACGGCGGCTTCTTGATCTACCTGCGATCGGAGGATTGCACACAGCAATGCAAATGAAAAGAGGGTCCAGGCAAACACCCACAGGCTCCCATTTACTCTGGTGAAGTCCCACTGGTGCCAGACAGGGGAGAGAAGAGAGACAGAGACAGTGAATGTGACAAGCCTCTCAAACAGAAAACAGTAGACGGAACATCTCTCATTTACTCTCATCATTGCCGTAAAAGCGAGGGCGCTCAAGGCAGTCTGCACTGCAGCTGTGCTGTGAAGTGCCGCAGATGACTAAATGATGAAGACATATTGCAGTTCAACACACAAGAAAATTCTGACTAATTCTGGATGCAATGATCCTGGATAATTAATCAACAAGCTGCAACGCCGGCATAGAGCAGGGGAGGGGAGGTGGCCATTTGGCCTTTTGGCCTTTTCAGATAGACAGAAAAAAAATATGTCAGATGGCACAACAGGAGAATCACTAACACTGATAACCTGAAGAACTACGGGCTAAACGTGCAAGGCAGTCTGTATGACATTAACACAGTGACAGAGACAAAAAAATAAATAAATAAAAGCTTTGGCACAGCGTTAACTGCAGAGCAAGTGGTGCTGGAATCTGCAAGATAAACGTGAAGTCATGAAAAAAATAAACCAAGTGTGTTTACAGTGGTGATCGCTCACTCAGCCCATAAACCAAACTCTTTTATGGGCTGAGGGTGCGGCCACCTTTTCTATTTATATCAGTTTTCCTCTCTATATGCAGGTGATTTAGACCTGATACATATGCCTTCTTTCTAAAGATTACTAATGAGCAGAGAGCATTTAATTAGACATCTGCTAGCTAGTTTTATCCAATCTGAGCAGAAGAAATAATAGTCTGCAGCTCCTTCAGATAAGTGGCAAAATGTGTGAAATGCCAAACTGCATTGAGAGGCAATTAAGAGTGCATCTAATTTAAATTTGGCATACATCTATTTCACTTGTCTAATTTTTTGCCCTACTGCCTGTATGACTACTTTTGTTCTGGATATGAGCAAATTCTTGAAACAGCATGACAAACTATCAAAAGCTCTCCCACTTTTTCACATTGACTCTTGCTTATTCTTGTAATGTAACTTTTAAATGTCACTTCTGGAAGCATAAAGTGAGCTATTTTATATAAACCAAGTGGCATCATTGAAAAATAACAGTTAAAACGTTTTTACATACAATTAAATTAAATGGTGGAGAAACTATGTCAGGGTCCAATTTGATATTTCAGAGTTGTTTAATTATTACTGTAATGTTTTAGATTATATTATTGCTGAGAGATCAGGAATACAAGTGTTTGTGCATTACCTTTTCAATATTAAAATATATTTGTCTGGAGGAGCATCCTGTCTACTGGTGTGTCCCTGAAAGGTCCCTTTGAAAGATTAATTTCAGAGCGTGTTTACTTTATTACACAGTTCATGGAGAAAGGAGACAAACAAAAAAGGAAGGGGGGTGGCGGGGATTTAGGAAATAACAAAAGGCCCAAGGCCATTTCTGAACTCAAGATTTATGGTAGGAGCCTCAGCCAGCATGATGACAGCTCAGAGGTTTAACTATGTCCCACCACTGGACATAAGGAAATAAGTTGATTGACGAATACACTGATCTCAGCAGTAATCATAGCTTTGCGTGGACAGCAAAGCCATCAGAGTTTTTAAACCTTTGCTGGGGACTGCATATAGCAAACACTGCATGAGAGAACCTGACCAACAGCTCAGCTTAATACTTTTCCTCTGAATGCACAGGGAGCACAGCTCAGTATATGGACATTTACCACTGACTGCATAGCAATGTTGTAGTTTATAAAATTTCACTTTTGGCTGCACTGCAAACGGAGGTCAGGGTGTGTGACAGATCTTACCTTTGACTGCAGAGCAAACAGGGTCAAGGCGAAGGACACCAGCGCTGTTGCTCCCACAGCCCACAGAACTGCTTCTGCATCAAAGTACCTGCAGACAGAAATATCAAACAGATATGAAGTGGGAACGGCACCCCTATAGTTTCATGTCAAACTATTCAGCAGGCAGAGTCATGAACGGTAGGGTTCTGTTCTATCCTAAAAGAGAAACATTACTTTCTTATAGAAGAAATTAGGTATTACTTCATTCCATAGTCTGTATCATGTGTCTAAACTAGAGTGATGGCAGGGACTCCCCTCTGGACGTGCATTGCATAATATATTGCCTATGTTCATTTCATATCAGTTACAGTTATGGCAATGTCCCATTAATATTACAATTTGAATGTATTATTGATAGTCAGGCTGCAACTGATGCCTTTACTGTCAGAGTGAAAAGCAGCTAGAAGATGAAATGCATCACAGATGGAAAAGGTAAGGCACTGGCACAGAAAAACTGGTTTGGAACTATTTGTGATGCTTTAGATTTATCTTCCGCTGAAAATATGATTCCACTTGCTTTATAATTTGATAAACCAGCAATGATAACATCTTATCAGGTTTCGATGGCTTCATTGCCAGCATCCAACACACTATCACATATGGATCAAATAGGGTTATTATTGTGCAAATGAGTCAGCATCAGGTGGGGATTCATCCTTGGAAACAAACACTCACGCTGCCACAGATCCAAGCATCAGGCCCTCTGCAATAGTCTGAGAGAGAGAGAGAGAGAGAGAAGAGAGAGAGAGAGAGAGAGAGAGAGAGAAATGGAAAGTAAATACATGACCCAAAAAACCCACTGTGAAATAGAGCAGGTGTGGGTTTAATTTGATGCCTGGCTGGTACAGCTTCTACTCACAAACAGGCCCAGGGCGATGAAATTGAGGGGGACTTGACGACGGAGGTTGCCACAGCAGGACAAGGCCACGATGAGCACCATCACCGCCGCCCTGTTTCACACAGAATATAGAGTGTATCGTAAATAGCAAATAAAAAGACTAGTAACAAACACACAAAAAAACAATATATGTTCAATATGTGAATTCACTGAGGGCATTATTTATGCAGTGTAGCTGGCAGTTTTCTGGATTGGGATTCAGACTGGGGTGAGGGTGTTTGATTTACCTCCATGGATTTCCATGAGCGACATTTTCATTTAGGTAACTCACCGAGAGGAGATTTGTAGGTGGTCAAACTGGTTAAAGTAAGAAAGTGTGTGGTGTCTAGACAATCTAACTGAATGTTTGTGACAGCTTACATCATGGCGTAGGAGAACCAGTAGTTGGCCCATGTCCATTTCCTGAGAGTGTCCCTGTTATTCCATAAGAAAAAGGGAGAGAGGGGAGTGTTTAATAGAGGCATTCATTTGATAGAGGCAGTAAAATGATTTTATTAAATATTAACAGAGGACAGAGCATTGTGCACATGGGAGCTGAATGCAATTTATGAAAAGGAAGTACTGTAGCAGGGTCCTACCATATCTATTATACAAAACATATAAAGCTTTCAAACTACTGTAAGCTTTTGTTCTCTGCCATATTGTCTCACCTCACATATTTATGGTGATTTGAGCAGTGCAGGGTTGCATGCTCAGAGTTTTTTTGTGGGGACAACTATGGCACTTGTGCTCCTTACACAATGACAGACTACACTAAATGTTGATTGATGGATAGGTGCCTGACATGGATTCATCTCTTTTTTTTGGAAGGAATTCCCTCGTGTAAAAGTGTCTCACCAGTAAAGAAAAGAACAGATGATCCCGACCGTCACCAGCAGCTGAATCATCAAAGTCAAGTAGACTTTCCTTATGAAGCCTGTACAGAAAGATTGACACCGACACATAGTGAGACAAGACAGATAGACAACAACAACAAACTAACACAAAAATATCTGCCAGAGAAAAGCAGAATGACAGGTACTGTAGGGTTGTTTATGCTGAATGACAATATGAAATGGTTCTGTTTTCACCAAACACACATTTCAACCTCTCATTTAAAATGATTTGCGTTGCGTGGGAAGTGAGGAAATGAGGCAGGGTACAGCAGAGTTAAGGGAACAATTTTCAATTTCAAATCAATTCCAAGAAAACGCTGCAAAGCAAATGAGCGGGGTACAAATTGTTTATCCTTTTTCCAGGCCGACCATGCAAACAAAAACATATTGGTTTCTCTCGCTTTCTGTTTCTCCCTCTGCCCATTCCTCTGTTCTTGTAGCCCTCACCTCTTCGTATGGCAGCGTCGCTGAAGCTGCTGTCCTCTAAACCGTGACAGTAGTCAGGTGGAGCTTGACCATACTCATGGTCGCCTCCAGCTGCTGCCATGCCCTCAGGATGGACCATGTTATCATAGGTGCCAGGAGGGGAGACCACTGCAACGTTCCCCTTCCCCACCTGATTCAACAACAACAACACAGGTAGTTCAAGCAACACTTGTAGAATATTATACTTTTGAGCAAAAATCTATCTATCATTAGTGTATCAAAGAGAGAAAATCATCCATGTGCAATTGAAAGTGCATGTGGACATTGTTGTAAGGTTTTATAATGACCATACCCATGATCAAAGACTGGTAGTGTGTGATTAGTTTGACATTCAATCCAAAATGAATAGGAAAGAAAAAGCTGATTTAAGCTCACAACCTCATTCCCCTTTTCTGGTATGAGGCTAAGAAAAAAATTCTAATACAGCAACTAACCTGATAGCTCATCCCTGTGTAAGAACTCTGTCCGTAGTCCTGAGTATTGTACGGAGGGGGATGAGGTTCATAACCACCATTGCTGCTGCCATTAGTCTTGTCCATTCCACCAAAAGTTTGATCTTTTCATCAACTGAGGCACAAAGTGACAGAGAAGAAATGTCAGACACACATGTAAGTTAAGGTCATGGCTTAGACCACACAAGCATCCTTTTGAACAGCCTCAGCGTTTTCATCAGTGATGTTAAATAGGCTGATGGGGCAATGTCAGAGTGGAACAAATAAATGGGTAATTATAAAATGATGCATCACACAAACTTAAGAGCCATCCATGACTAACATCCATAATTATGGCCTTAAGCCTCCATTTAATTGAGCTGTATGTATATTTAATGTACAAATAGGTTGTGGTTAATCCCTCTCAGAGGAAATGCAGTGGTCATCAAAAAGGACAGAGACAGTAAAGTCAGGGATTCTATTTTATATATAATGAAGACATGAAAGAAACAGTTTCCCTGGTTTTGCATTAGTCATTAAAGAGACAGAGTTCTAATTAGCTACACAATGACAAATTCTGTATGATATAAACATCAGTAAAGCCAGGACTACACTGACTATAGATAAGAACTGAGTCCACACAACAGTTTCACAGAAACATCACATTTAAATATGCCTTTCTATGGTTTAATCAGTAACAATATACACTTCCTGTAATATCAGTAATGAGCGGTGGCAGTAATAAATCATCTGCCACCAAAAAACATATTTTGACTACTTCTGCTTCCCCAACTCCTTAAACTAAAACCTGTGATGGACAGGACAGCGTAAAAATATTTTCAAACATTTTCAAACATTTGAATGACATGAAATGGACTTTGTTTTTGTTCGCTTACATAGCCCGAAAGGCTTGAACATCTCTTCCGAGATATGACGAATTAAGCACTTTAAAAAGTACCCCTCGTGTTTTTCAAGTCTTCAACAAGGGATCAATTGATGTCTGAATTAGGTCTGTTTACATAAATAAATGAAATACAGCTCTAATCCATTCTAATGTGTCTTACCTCTGCTGTGACGGCCAGGAAACTGCTCTGCTTGCCCTTCCTGTAGTGTTGGTTCCCCTTCAGGGCAAAGTCTACCTGCTATCAGTCGGTTCCCACAGAGATAGGACTTAAGCTCCAGGGGAAAAGGATGTATCCCTCATTAGGTCCAATGGGATATTCAGATGAAGTTCTTAAAATGTCATTAAACCAACCAGGCTGGCACTTTGTCAGAGTAAATTGTGTCTTCACCTTTTTTTTCTTTCAGCAATATTGATCCACATGAGCCTTAAGAACAAGTTGATACTGGTGCTTTCACACACTTTAACAAAGGTATGTTTCAAATTTCTATTTCCTGTAATGATCTATCATTAGCCTGCTGTGTGTGAGAAGCCTGTAACATCTCATCCTGTATTGTACAGAAAGGCAAATGGCAGCCTGTGGAATCCTGGGAGTCACGTAACCTCCCTGACTCACCTTGGTTACACATTGATAACAACCTGCCCATGGAAACCATTCAGTGACGGAGAGACAAATAAATGATGTACGCCATCAATCCAACAGACGCAAAAGGGATTATGGATATTGAGTCACAGCGAGGAAGAATAGCTTTAAGACATACTGTACGCCAAAAATACGTGAAGTAATGTAGGTCAATACAGTCTTAATGCTTCTCCATGGAGAATCGCCACTGAAAGGCATATAATGAAGACCTCATCCATGAATGAGAAACTAGTCCAGGATGGATCCATTTCATTTTTCTTTGAAACAAAACATAGCTCAGTAAAATTGTAATTTCCACTTCTTAGCATTGATTCAATGTTGAGTCTTAGCCCTGATTTGATTGAACTAAACATTCAGTGTATTAATATGATATTTTAAAGTGACTATGCCTCAGATACATAACCAGTGGTGGAAAGTAACTATCTACACTTACTCCAGTTTTGAGGTACTTCACTTTACTTTATGCTACTTTATAATTCTACTTCACATCTCATAGGGAAAGACTGTAGTTTTTACTCTACTACAATAGTTTGACATCTATAGTTAGTTACTTTGCAAATTAAGAGTTCACATAAAAAAAATAATATGAACCACGCATTCACAAACCTCTTACTTCTTTCAACAACCTCTTACAAAAAACAGTGTCTTTATTATGTTTCAGATGTCTATGGGTTATTAGCAGTTCCACTAAAGAGACATTTCCCCTCAAACCTCTCACATAGTTTCAATTCAATAAGGGTTTGAGGTCCAAAGAGGTAAAATTGTCCAAAATATCACGGTAAAAAAAATCTTAGAAAACATTTGAGACAAGTGCGACAAATAAATACAAATTTGTGTAGCAGAACTTATTTCCTCCCATATTAATCATCTCACAACCCCCTTAGATTTATCTTGTGAGGCTTTGGAGGGGCCAGACCCCGAGGTTGGAAAACACTGGACTAAACTACAGTACCTATACTGTAAATAAAGTTAAAACTACTACTTCTTCCACCACAGTACATAACACTATAGCTACCTAACCTCTAGATGGCATTCCAGCCTCTTCTGATGTTATGGATGATCAACCAAAGAGGCCGATAGACCTCGTGCCTCATGTTCTAACTATCAGCAACTCTGACTGAAACTGCAGAGGACACATACAAATGATTTATAAATGATTGTATCAGCAGTTAAAGTTGAGGTTTTCATGCGGTCAAAACTAAATTCCAAATTTACTGGATCAGTGCACATCATAAAAAAAAAAAATCTACTCAGATAGTTTTGAATCTGATTATTTCACAGCAGCATACAAACACTAAACATATATCAAGCAAACACTGGGGGGCACTAGTCTCCTGTGCTTCTTCTACTAATTGCAATGATTTGATTGTGACTCTCCCCATTCTATTGCTGCCACCTCCCCAACCAGCAGCAACCAAATCCTCCAGAGAGCTCCCTTTAAAATAGCTGCCTCTTCATTTTAACTGCTGGATCAAATCCTTCATTTCTCTCAACTACATGACATGAGGCTAAAACAAAAGGAAACTGTTTTCCCTGTTTAGACAGCCATAAATAAAAACATATTTAATAAAATACTAAATAAAAAAATATTTAATAAAATACTAAATAAAAAAATTAAGACTTGCCACATCAATTTGAAGGGACAGACATCTTACACATTCTCACTCTGTTCTCCGCTGTGTCAGTCAGCACGGCTGGGTTTACTCTGCCTGCTTAAATCTGATGAGCTCGCTCTCACCTGTTCATGAGATCTTAGGCGGATTTGAATGGAAGGCACAACAAACAAAGTCACATTTGAGCAGGCAGTTGAAATCCGGCCTGTGTTGACACACCAATCAGTGTGGAGCCCAGTGTGAGGCCACATTTAACACAGATCTGATTGTCTCGCCGCTGTCCAAACACGAGCAACACATGATGCTGAAGCCACATGAAGCAGAATGTGTGCAGAGCAGAGAGCTGTGTCCAGACCATGATACACAGGGTGGAGGGAAAATAAGCAAGGATAGAGGGAAAGGAAAAAAGGAAGGAAGACAAATCAGTTTAATTTATAAAGCCCAATATCACAAATTTGCCTCAAAGGGCTTTACAATATGTAGTGCACACAGTAGAGATAGATAAATCAACAGATAAATAAAGAAGGAAGAAAAAAAATATGGAATAAAGTAAGGAAAGAAAGACAAATGATAGACAGACAGATGGATAAAGAAACGAAGAAAGAAGGAAAGAAAAAAGAAAAGGATTGGAAGGAAGGAAAGATTAAATGAAGGAATAATGGAAGGAAGGATAGATTGAAAGGAGAAAGGAAGGATGGAGGAAAGGAAGGAAGAGGAAGGAAGGAAATAAAGACAGACAATAGTCATACAGACAGATAAAAGAAAAGGATGGACGGAATTAGGAAAGGTGGAAGAAAGAAGGGAGAAAAGAAGGAAGAAAGTAAAGAAGGAAAGAAAAAAGAGATATATAGACAGATAGGAAAGAGGAGATGGAAGGAAGAAAGGAGAAAGAAAAGATGGATGGAGGGAAGGAAAAGAGAAAGAAAGAAAGAAAGGAAAGAAAGATGGAACTAATAAAGGAAGGAGGGAAGAGAGAGACAGACAGACAGACAGACAGACAGATAGAGTCTGATCTCGGTCTCGGTGCAGACTGTGACAGCTCTGTTTTGTCTGACTGCTACGATGCTCTTTGGGGCTTTTGGGACTGAGGATCACAGCGGGCAGTGTTCTGGTATTGCTGGAGAAGGAGCGATGTAGCCATCATGTGAGTCTCTCTTTCCACTGCATGCAGTTGCGAATTATTGCTTCCCGGCCAATCGGGCCACAGAAGGATTTATTTGGAGAATTGAAATGGTGGTTTGTGTGGGGCCTCAGAGAGCCCCAGTGCCCAGTGCCAGTCTGGAGGTCTCTGTCACTACGTGCCTCTTCATTTCTAATTTACAACCCTCCTGAAGCTGCTAATGTAGAATTTCAGCAGGATGTATGGCTGATGGGAGAGATCTACAATGACTCGCTGTGCACGCTGGGACTGCACGTGCCACTGTAAATAATGAAAGGCTGCACTATCCAGCTGTGTCAAGCAATGCTTATTTTTTCAGTAAAATGAACAATCCCGACACAACATGTTGATTTACTATGAGGGCCAAATCAGTGTTGCATTAGTTCTCAGAATGACTTGCATTATCTTGCTTAGCAAGAGAGTGCAATACAAAAGGCCCAGCTGCAGTCAATCTAAGTCAATGGACATAATTAAGTGAAT